>NW_009951896.1:0-512 GCF_000747805.2 Chaetura pelagica | reverse complement strand
CCATCGTCTACTTCGTGGCCATGATGTACATGTTCCTGGGGGTCTCCATCATCGCCGACCGCTTCATGGCGTCCATCGAGGTGATCACGTCCAAGGAGAAGGAGATCACCATCACCAAGGCCAACGGGGAGACCAGCATCGGCACCGTGCGCATCTGGAACGAGACGGTGTCCAACCTGACGCTGATGGCGCTGGGCTCCTCGGCGCCCGAGATCCTGCTGACGGTGATCGAGGTCTGCGGGCACAACTTCCAGGCCGGGGAGCTGGGCCCGGGCACCATCGTGGGCAGCGCGGCCTTCAACATGTTCGTGGTCATCGCCGTGTGCGTCTACGTGATCCCCAGCGGCGAGAGCCGCAAGATCAAGCACCTGCGCGTCTTCTTCGTCACCGCCTCCTGGAGCATCTTCGCCTACATCTGGCTCTACCTGATCCTGGCCGTCATCTCCCCCGGGGTGGTGCAGGTCTGGGAGGCCCTTCTCACCCTCCTCTTCTTCCCCGTCTGCGTCGTCTTC
>NW_009951895.1:0-269 GCF_000747805.2 Chaetura pelagica | reverse complement strand
CCCCAAACCTCAACCATTTGCTGGTTGGATTGACTCGTGGGGCGCAGGAACCATCGTCACCGTCTCCTCCGGTGAGTCCTTCTCTCCCCAACCTCCCAAACTGACCCATTGGGGCTTTTTCACCCCAATTTTTGGCTGGGTTTATGGGGGGAGGGACCCCCCTCATTTTTGAGGGGTTAAAATGGCGGCCAAGGGCTGGAAATGGCAGCTCAGGGGGGAGTTTTGGTGGGAAGATGGTGGGTTGGAGGTGATTTGAGGGCTGAAAATGT
>NW_009951894.1:0-855 GCF_000747805.2 Chaetura pelagica | reverse complement strand
TCATGTTGAGTAAATCAGTGTTTCATTTTTTGGTGGGTTTTTTTGGTGTGTGTGTTTGTATTTCTGTGTACTTATGTCTAATGACAGGTTATTGCAGGTCTGACAACTTCAAGAGCCAGAGACATCCTGGTGACAGTACCAGGCCTGATCAACCTGCTACTGGACTCTGGAGGAGTTACTTTGTGACCATTATGGAACTGATCACCCCATGGCCTAAACATTGTCTCCTATACTTGCCTTTGAGTTGTTGTTTGCAATATATTGTATTGAATGGGAATAATTAAGAACATTGTTACAGAACTCACTGAAGTGAAAAGAACTTGGTTCAAATTTGGGAATTTCCTAAATGGTCTGCTTTCTTTTCCTTTTTCGACAGAATTGAAAACTGGGTTTATAATAACTGCAATTTTTCTATTCCTAATCTTGTATTGGTTTGTAGCTAGTGTTTGTCCTTCATAGATGAATTGTGCTCAAGTAAGACAACTTTGCCAGAGACTCCCACTAGAACAAGTACATCAAGATCCAAGGGTAAATGATAATACCAATCCTCTCATCCAGGTCTAAGAATAGCAATCGAGAAGTCTAATGATTGTTAGAAGTAGTGAGAGTTTAATATGTTGGTAAGAGTTTAATTTAGATTGAATAATTTGTAAATTTGGATGTTTTCAATGTTTTACTAATGCTGTGTATTACTTATTTGTTAAAAATAGTAATCATTAGTAGTCATGAAACTTTTAAAGGTCTATTAGATTGTTAGACATATCATTGTATATACTGTTTGGAAATTGTTCCATTGTTTCTATATGTATTCCAACTAACACCTGAGGAGGGGAAAGATCAAATGAGGAGGAGAAG
>NW_009951893.1:0-556 GCF_000747805.2 Chaetura pelagica | reverse complement strand
AGCCCGACCCTCCCCTTCCCCCAGACCCCCCAGCTGTGTTTTGGGCCCCAGAAGTCTTGGGAGTCCCAGCCGGGCTGGGGGCTTGGGGCACGAACAGAGGTGTGGGGGGATGTTTCCCAGCTCAGCTGGGGTTTGAGGGAACAGGGGTGGTCTTGTGAGTGTTGTGTCCCCCCCCATGGTTGGGGCATGGCCTTGGGGACACCACTCCTCTCCCCTCGGGGACCCCCGCTGTGTTGGAGGGACACGGCTGGGGAGGTGAGGAGGCAGGTGCTGGTGGCTTCCTTTGATTTTGGAATTAGGGACCTGACCCCTTCGGGGCTGGCCCAGAGTCCACAGGGGCATGGAGAGGGGTGCTGAGGGGTCACCCCCCTGCCTAGTGCCACCGTCCTGGTGTCACCCCAGGCTGCAAAGCAGAGAACCCCCTTTGGAGGGGCAGGGGTGTCCCCCAAACTGCGGGTGACAAGTCCCGGGGACGCTGGATGGATGGGAACTGGTGCTATCACCGGTGCCAAACCCCTCCCAGCGCAGAGGGGCAGGGGGCTTCGGAGCTGTGCCT
>NW_009951892.1:21790-24618 GCF_000747805.2 Chaetura pelagica | reverse complement strand
GGCCCCTGTGCCCACCTTGGGGTCCCACGTGCAGGGAGGGGAACAGGGTGGCAGGGTGCCACCAAATGCCCCTATCCACATGCCGACTGTGCCTCAGTTTCCCCTGTGCCCCCCGTTGAGGACCTTGGCGCAGGGGGGGACACAGGGGGTGGGTGTCACTGGGGGCTGTCTGTGCCAGGGGACATTTGGCTCTGCCTTGGTGTCCCCCAGGGGGACCGTGATGCAAGGGGGGAACATTGGGCTGGGTGTCACCAAATTTCCCCATCCATGTGTTTGGCTGTGCCAGGGGACATCAGGCTGTGCCTCAGTTTCCCCGTGGCTGCCCATTAGTTGGTAGCTCCCAGATGCCTGGGTCCCCCCTGGGCCGTGCTGGGGGGGGCTGTGACCCGTGGGGGCCAGAGGGACCCGTCTGTGACATGTGTGGGGTTTGGAGGGGCTGGCTGGGGACTGTGATCCCCCAGGCAGGGCCACCCCCGCATGGGGGGATACCCGCGTGTCCTGGCTGGGGGGATCCTGTGCCTCAGTTTCCCCATCAGGGTCAGTTCATTGGGGGCAGTTTGGGGGCCGCCCCCTCCCCCATCCATCCTGGTGTCCATCTGTTCCCATGTCACGCCAGCCTGTCCCTCTGTCCCACTAGCCCACATCCCCCTGTCCCACTCCTGTCCCCAACCCCCGATGCTGTGGGATGTGTGGGCAGAGCCTGGAGGGGATCTAGGGGTGGCGGCCTGGTGACATATTTGGGGTGACAGGCAGTGGCGTTGCTCCCTCCCTTGCGCCTGGCACAGGGGAAACAGAGGCACGGGGCAGGAGGGACCCTCTGCCTCAGTTTCCTCTCTTGTGGGGGGGAGGTACTGAGAGGGCCCTGGGGGTGATGGGGGGGTGTGGGGGACACAGGACACGTGCTTGTGTCACAACCTGTGCTTGCGTCATGACATCAGCTCGTGTCACGACATGTGCTCCTGTTGCACCGTGTGCTTGTGTCACACCACGGTCCTCGCACCCCACACGCTGGTGCCACCTTGTGTCCCTCTGCGCCGTGTCTGTCACATCCTGCTCCCCATCCTGTGCCACGTCGTGTCCTTGTCCTTGCTGCATCGTCCTGTTCTGCGTCCATCGCGCCCTCGTGCCCGCCGTGTGTCACACCATGTCCTTGTGCCCACCTGTCCCGGAAGTCGCCGTGTCCCTGTGCCATCCCACGTCTTGGTGCCACGCTGCATCCAGGTGCCTGTCATGTCTTGGAAGCCACCGTGTCCCCATGCCACATCCTTGTGTCATGCACTGTCTTGGTGACCATCGTGTCCCCATCCCACGGCACCACTTGGTGCCACCCTGCATCCTGCCCATTGTGTCCCCATGCCATGTCCTCGTCCCACGCTGTGTCCTGGTTCCTGCCATGTCCCCAGGCCATGTCATGCAGCCATGCTTCATCCTCATGCCCACCACGTCCCCGTGTCCTCCCCATCCTTGTGCCCATGGAGAGTGAGTCCCTGTGGTCCCTGTGGTGCCACCTCCCCATGCTCATGGTGCCACATCCCTGTTCCTACCCCCACCGTGTCTCCATGTCCCTCCTGCCGCCCCCGTCGGGCTCCGTGCGGGCTGTTGCTTGGTGACAGCTCCTGGCCACCCACGCCAGACGCTGCCGGTGGCTCTACCGTGGGGCTGGGGGCGGCCATGGCCCCTCAGGGGTGCTGGGGGGTGGGGGGTGGGTCTGGAGATGCTTGGGGGTCCCAGACACCATCTCACCCCTCTGCCCCCCACAGAGGCCTTGGAGAACAGCCAGGAATGGACCCTGGGCCGCTCCATCCCGGAGATCCGCCTGGTGGGTTGTGTGTCTGTGTGTATCCATGTCTGTGTCCTCCTGTCCCCATGTCCCCATGTCCATGTGGCCCTGACTGCTCAGACGTCCTCTCTGTCTGCTCTGCAGGGGGTCCTGGGCAGCAGCAGGAGCGGGAAATCAGCGCTTGTCCAGCGCTTCCTCACTGGCTCCTACGTGGGGCTGGAGCCCACACAGGGTGAGTGGGCACGGGGTGGGCATGGAGGTGGGGTGGGCATGAACATGGGGTGATACACGTGGCTATGAGAGATCAAAGGTTGTGGCCATGGGGTGGGCATGGCAGTGGGATGGGGATGGGGATGGACATGGTGCTGGATGTGGCCATGGGGTGGCCAAGGTCATGGGATGTCCAGGGTCATGGCCATGGGGTGTTCAGGGCCATGAGGTGCCCAGGGGGGTGGTGCCGGTTCAACCACAGGTCCCCTCCTCTCCCCCCTGTGACCCCAGGTGGCCAGTTCAAGCGTGAGGTGACAGTCGATGGCCAGAGCCACCTGCTGCTGATCCGGGAGGAAGGAGGTGCCCCGGATGCCATGGTAGGTGAGGGCAATGGGCTGGGGGGTGGCCGTGGTGGCCAGTGCCACACCCTGACCCCCCCTATGTCCCCCCCTCAGTTTGCCAGCTGGGCAGACGCCGTCATCTTCGTCTTCAGCCTGGAGAACGAGGCCACCTTCCAGGAGGTGACGCAGCTGCACCAGCTCTTCAGTGGCTACCGGGCCACCAGCGAGGTGGCCCTGGCACTGGTGGGCACCCAGGGTAAGCTGGGGACATGGGACCAGCCCAGTGGGGAGGGGGACAAGGAAGGGGTGGCCCACCCTCATTGCTCGACCTCCCCCAGACAAGATCAGCTCCTCCAACCCACGGGTGGTGGAGGACGCCCGGGCCCAGGCGCTCTGTGGAGACATGAGGAGGTGTCTCTACTACGAGACCTGTGCCACCTACGGCCTCAACGTGGACAGGGTCTTCACCGAGGGTGGGTGGCTGGGGGCACGTGGTG
>NW_009951892.1:20370-21007 GCF_000747805.2 Chaetura pelagica | reverse complement strand
GTCCCCCTGGCACCCCCGGCACCCCTGGCACCCCCGGCACCCCTGGGACCCCCGGGACCCCTGGCTCCTTGCACCGTGGGGCCAAGCGCCGCACCAGCCTCTTCACTGTGAGTGCACAGGGACCCCATGGTGGCTCTGGGGGGACATGTGACACCTGGGGGTCCCTGGCAGCATGGGGACAATGGGGGGCACATGGCTTCTTGAGGGGGTGGTGACACTGGGGGGGACATGTGGCATCCAGGGTGTCTCCTGGCAAGGTGGTGGCAGTGGGGGACATGTGGCACTGGGGTTGTCTCCCCAGTGGTGGGGGGCACACTGGACCTGGGGTGTCCCCTAGCAGGGCAGTGACATCAGGGGACACCTGGCACCTGGGGTGTTCCCCTGTCAGGGGACTGAGGACACAAAAGTGGCACTCAGGTTGTGTCCACTGTGGGGGTCTGGCCGTGGCGGACACATGGGCACCCTGGGGTGTCCCCACAGTGAGGCTGCCATGGTGGGGCTGTGGCACCTGTGGCCTGGGCCATGTCCCACTCTGCCCCCTTTCCACTGCTCCTGTCCCCATCCTTGTCCCACTACCCCTGTCCTTGTCCCTGTCACTCTCCTTGTCCCTGTCTCTGTCCCTTTCCCTATCCCTTAC
>NW_009951892.1:18853-20090 GCF_000747805.2 Chaetura pelagica | reverse complement strand
AACCAGCTCCTGCTCTACCACCCCAGCATCAATGTCAGTGTCCCCGTCCCCACCTTGTCCCCTAGGCCAGAGGGGACACCTTCTGGGTCTCATCATGCCCACCTATTGTGTCTCCCCGATGCAGGACTACATCCACAGCACTCACGGGAAGGAGATGGACCTTCTCCGGACCACGGTCAAGGTCCCTGGCAAGAGGCCTCCTCGGGCCATCTCGGCTGTTGGTCCCTCGGCCAGTGTCAATGGGCTGGTCAAGGACGTGGGGACGGCGCCTGAGGGGGGCGGTGGGTGCCAGGTGGGGGGGCTGGCTGGGTGTGGGGGACACATGGGGACCCCAGCATCACTTGTCCTTCTCTCCCCCCTCCCCAGCTGGCACCTCCCCGGTGGGGCTGAGCCTGCCCCCCCAGCCAGGCACCAAGGGGCGCACCCTGCAGCGCTGCGCCTCCGCCTCCAGCGCCAAGGGTGAGTGGCACTGTCCCCAGCTGCTGTCACCTCCCCAGGACCCTGCACGGGGTGGCCCTGCTGAGCTCTGTAGCCCCTGCTGAGCCCAGGGGCCTGGTGGCCTTTGGTGGCTCTGGGTGATCCTAGAGGTTGTAAAGGAATTGGTGGCCCCTGTGAGCCCAGAGAGCCTTGCTGGCCCCAGAGGCCACAATGAACCCAGTGGCCCTGGTGGGTGTGGTGACCTTGGTTGTCCCAATGGTCCTGGTGAGCCTGGTGTCCCTGGTGAGCCCAGTGGATCTTGTGATCCTGGTGGCCCAAGTCATTCTGGTGGCCCCAGTGGTCCTAGTGACCCTGCTGGCCTTGATAGCCCTGAGGGCCCTGATGTCCCCAGTGTCCCCCAGCACCTCGGTGTCTCTCTGCAGACCCCTCCCCCGCCTTCGAGACCGTGTCCAGTCCTGGGGGCCGGGACCCCCTCCCCTCCCCCCTGCTGGACCGCAAGAAGCACCGGAGGAAGAAGCTGACGACGCCCTCCAAGACAGAGGGAGCGGCTGGGCAGGCAGAAGGTGAGACCCCCCCGACCTCCCATGGGGACAGTGACCACTGAGCCAGGGGGGCAACACCCCAGAGCTCCAGCGGATGGAGGGCCTGGGCCTGATCCTGTTCCTCCCACCCCCCCCAGCACCTCCCCACGCTCGGCCACTGCCACCATCCCCATTTGTCCCCCCTTTCTGCTGTGCCACCCCCTGCCACCCTCCTTGCACTCCCCCCGTGTCCCCGGGGCTTGGGGGGGTCCCCCCTG
>NW_009951892.1:15979-17675 GCF_000747805.2 Chaetura pelagica | reverse complement strand
CCCCCTCTGCTCTCTCTGCTCTCGCTGCAGCCACACACAAAATGTGGAAATTAAAAAGTTTTGGTAGTTTGAGAAATATTTATAAAACAGGTAACGTGGCGCGGGGCGCGGGGCCTGTCCCCCCTGTCCCCTCCTGCATGTGGCCTTGTCCCTTCCTGCATGTGGCCCTGTCCCCTCCTGCCTGCTGCCATCACACCCCTGACCCCTCCTCTGGGAAGAGATGGGTGAGCCCAGGGACCTGGTGACCCTTGGTGGCCCTGGTAGCCCCTTGTGAGCTCAGAGACCTAGTGGCCCTTAATGATCCAGAGGTCATAATGAACCTGGTGGCCCTGGAGAGCCCAGTGACATGGTGGCCCTTTGGTGGCCCTGGTGACCCTGGAGGCCACAATGACTCTGATAACCCTGGTGATCCCAGAGGCCACAATGACCCTGGTGACCAGGTGGGGACCACTGTGGTTGTGCGTGGGTGGTTGTACAGGGCTGACACCCTCATGTGTGTGGACACCCATGTCCCACCACCCTCCCTGAGGGGTCTCTGGTCCCACAGAGGAGGAGAACTTTGAGTTCCTCATCGTGTCCAGCACGGGGCAGACATGGCACTTTGAGGCCACCAGCTTCGAGGAGCGGGATGCCTGGGTCCAGGCCATCGAAAGCCAGATCCTGGCCAGCCTGCAGTGCTGTGAGAGCAGCAGGAACAAGGTGGGACCTGCTTGGGGGGGGTGTGATGACACTGTGTCCCTGTCCCCAGCCCTGCTCACCCTCCTGTTCCCCCAGGCTCGCACAGACGGGAAGAGTGAGGCTGTGGCCATCCAGGCCATCCGCAGCGCCCAGGGCAACTCCCACTGCGTGGACTGTGGGGCAGCCAGTGAGTGCATGGGGTGTGGGGGAGACGGGTCACACAGGGCCAGGCTGGGCAATGGGAGGGTCATGGGGCAGGGGGGGAAGTGAATGGGAGGGGGACAGGAGGGGCATTGAGGAGCCCTGGGGTGGGGGAAGGGGAGGGGGGGACCGGGGGGGGGGGGGAGGGGGCATGGAGAGGCAATGGGCCATAAGGGGCATGGGGCAGGGGGACCTTGAGTCACACAGGGGGGACAGGGGTGGAGGGGGCATGAGCTGGGACACACATGATGTTGGGCACAAAGTGCCATGGACCAGGGAGGGGGGAGCCCCATCTGTCCCTCACTGCCACCTGCCCCCTGTCCCCCTGTGTCCCCATAACCTCACACCCCCTGTTCCACCCCCCAGCCCACTGGTGACACCACCCTGTGCAGTACTCAGGCCATGGGGGGGCCACCTGGTGGAGTGACAACTGTTCCCTTGTGTCCCCTCCAGACCCCACCTGGGCCAGCCTGAACCTGGGGGCCCTGATCTGCATTGAGTGCTCTGGGATCCACCGCAACCTGGGGACCCACTTGTCCCGCGTCCGGTCCCTGGACCTGGACGATTGGCCCCGGGAACTGACCTTGGTCTTGGCCGCCATTGGCAACGTCACTGCCAACAGCATCTGGGAGAGGGACCCGCGGGGACGCTGCAAACCCACCCACGAGTCCTCCCGGTGGGTGCGAGGGTGGGGGAGGGTAGCACTGGGAGACACGGGGGGAGGGAGTGAGGGTGGGGATGCAGTGACACTAGGAAGCCACGTCTTGGGGGGAAGCAGGATGGCCAGGGGGGGGGGGGAGGGGGGAGCGGGGAGGGA
>NW_009951892.1:12016-13177 GCF_000747805.2 Chaetura pelagica | reverse complement strand
CGCAGGCGGTGGGTCAGGTACTCCAGCTCGTACATCTGCGCGCCGGGGACGTAGTGGAACGAGACCGACAGGTCTGAGCAGCACTGGGGACCCTGGGGGGACACGGGTGGGGCTGGGGGGACAGCAGGGACCCAGTCCTCCCCCAGTTGGTGCCCAGGGCAAGGGGTTTGGGAGGAGCAGAGACCATGGTGGGGGGGTCACAGGGGGTCACAGCCCCATGTGGGGGAATGTGGGCACAGAGCAGGGGACACCAAAGTACTGGGGGGGACACCACAGTGAGAGGACGATGGTCCTGCCTGGGGACTGTGATTGCGGATGGTGGGGATAGCATCGCCAAGGGGCATGGACAGGCCCACGTATGGGGACTGTGGCTGTGGGAGGTGGGTGGTGGCCATGCAAAGGACATTGTATCATATGAGGATGGTGACCAAGTACTGTGGGGGCGCTTGGCCATGGCTGAGGATGGTGGTCACCTGAGGAGGAAGGTGGCTATCGGAGGAGGACAGTGGCCACACAAGGAAGATGGTGGCCATGCCCTGCAGGGACAGCTGGCTATGGCTGAGGATGGTGGCCATGCTTGGAGGATGGTGGCCATCTGAGGACAGTGGCCATGTGAGGAAGATGGTGGCCACTCACTGCAGGGACAGCTGGCTGTGGCTGAAGGTGGTGGCCCTCTGAGGAGGATGGTGACCACAGCAAGGGGTCTGTGGCCACACACCGTGGGGACAAGCTGACCATGTGACAGCTCATTGCTGTGCGTGGGGAACCATGACCACGAGTGGGGAACCTCTAGCCACACCTGGGGACCTGGTGGCCACCACGGAGCTCCACCCCTGCAGACAGGCCAGAGGAGGGACCTCCCAGACCAGGGGGACACAGAGGGACACCCAGGGTGCCACATACCTCCACAACAGGGTAGAAGCTGTAGCTGCGGTACCAGAAGCTCACGGAGAAGTGGTGGGTGAGGTGGGTCTCGAGTGAGAAGGGGTGGAAGGTCTCTCGGCCTTGGGGGTCCCGCGAGTCTCCCACCTCCACCCCCAGCTTCTCCAGGCACTGGCCCAGGGCCACGTCCTCCACGGCGCTGGTGTGGTCACAGGTGCCAGAGGCCACGGCCCCCACGAAGCGCTGCAGGGACTCCCTGCTGAGCACGTAGCCGGCGCC
>NW_009951892.1:8848-11036 GCF_000747805.2 Chaetura pelagica | reverse complement strand
CGGGGGGTCTCGGCAGGGTCTGTGAGGGGTCTGGGGAGGGTCTGGATGGATCAGGGGAGGGGCTGTGAGGGGGCTGGGGGGGGGGGGGGGGGGGGGTCACTCACCGGTGTGACGGGGTAGTAGGAGTACAGCAGGTAGGAGGGGTCGAGGTGCATCGGGGCCGTGAGGTGGGTCTCGGGTGGGAAGGGGTGGAAGGTCTCTCGGCCTTGGGGGTCCCGCGAGTCTCCCACCTCCACCCCCAGCTTCTCCAGGCACTGGCCCAGGGCCACGTCCTCCACGGCGCTGGTGTGGTCACAGGTGCCAGAGGCCACGGCCCCCACGAAGCGCTGCAGGGCCTCCCTGCTGAGCACGTAGCCGGCCCCGCCGCTCATGTAGCCCTGCCGGGCAAAGGGCCGGAACCGCTTGCCCAGGTAGAGGGGGCGCTGGGGCGAGTGGGCGGCCAGCAGCCAGCGCAGGTTGGCCACCACCACAAAGGTGTCATCGTCCGCCTTGAGGAACCAGTCGGCCTGGTCCCGGTGGTGCTGGTGCACGTACTGGAGGGCACGGATGGTTTTCCAGTAGAGCTGGGAACGCCCCTCACCCACGGGCAGCCCCACGGCCCCGGGGAAGCCCTGGGTCGGTGCTGAGCTCATGAACAGGACCAGGTTGCAGTGCTGGGCCCAGGTGGCCCGGACGTGGCGGGCCCGGGTCTCCAGGGTGGGGGGTCCCGTCATCACCCAGCACAGGACCCGCACCCGCTCGTACAGGGTCTGTGCCATGCTGCTGTTCACTGGGGGGAGAGGGGGTGGGTTGGAGGCAAGGGACCCCCAGAGAGGGGACAGTGGCTCCAGATGGGGTGAGGGCCACAGGCCCCACTGTCCCCAAATTGTCCCCAACTCAGGGTGGCCATCATGGGCCTGAAGGTCCCCAAATTGTCCCCAGTTCAGACCTACAACCACTGACCTTGCTGTCCCCTTACTGTCCTCAGCTCAGGGCCACCAGCAAGGACCTCACTGTATCCTCCTTGTCCACAGTCCAGGGCAACAGCCAAGGACCTCATCATTCCCTTCTTGTCCCCAACTCAGGGCAACCACCATGGTCCAGAACGTCCCAAAACTGTCCCCACCTCAGATCAACAACCACTGACTTCACTGTCCCTTCCTTGTCCCCACCTTGTCCTCCCACCCATCACCAGCCACAGGGTCCCACACTGTCACTTGCCCAGACCTCCCAGCACCCATCAGCCTGTCACACTGTCACCCTGTCCCATGACCACCAGCTCGGAGCTCCCACCACCGGCCAGAAGGATCCGAACTTGTCACAGGCTCTGAGCTCCCTCCTCTAGCCACACTGTCCCCACACTGTCCCCAGCCCACAGCTCCCTTACCCAGTGAAAGTGGCCCTCCCCATCCCCACCCCCACTGGCCTGGCCCTGTCACCAGCTCCAGGCTCAGACCACCAGCCACCCTGTCCCTTCCCTGCCACCAGAGCAGAGGTTCCTGTCCTTGTCCCCAGCTCAGAGCTCCAGTCACTGTCCAGAAGGTCCCAAATTTGTCACCAGCTCAGATGTCTCACCTACACTCGCCCTGTCCCCTCATTGTCCCCAGCCCACAGCCCCTGCCACAGGTCACACAGTTCCCTCCTTGTCCCCAGCTCTGAGCTGCCACACCCTCCTCCAATGTTGTCCCCCCTTCCCTCGTCACCATCTGTCCCCAGTGCCCCATGGGATGGTGACTGTCACCCACCCCCCTTCCACTGTCACCCCACAGACCCAGAGGTCCCCGTGTCCATGTGTCTATGTGTCCCAGTGTCCTCATGTCCTTGTGCCCATGTGTCGCTCTGTCCACGTGCTGCTCTCCCCCCATCCCTCACTCCTATGCTCATGCGTCCCTGTGTCCCCATGTCCCTGTTCCCATGTATCCCTGTGTCCATGTGTCCCCATGTCCATGTGTCCCCATGTCCCTATGTCCTTCTGCCCATGTGTACCCATGTCCCCATATGTCCTTGTTCCCCATGTCCCTGTGTCAACCCCTGGCCCGGTGCTCACCTGTGGGAGGGGGCAGGCGGTGCAGGGGGGCTATGGCTCTGCCAGGGGTCGGGAGGGGGCCTGGGGGGGCCCAGAGCACCCCCAGGTCCTGCAGGATGCTGCCCACCAGCACCAGCCCCACAACCAGGCCCAGGGGGAACTTTGCAATGAATGTAACCTTTT
>NW_009951892.1:7197-8485 GCF_000747805.2 Chaetura pelagica | reverse complement strand
GAGCCCCTGCCGAGCCCCCCCGAGACCTCCCCCAGACCCATCCTCAGACCCCTCACAGACCCTTCCCAGACCCCCACACAGACCCGGCCGAGACCCCCCAAGAACCCTCCCAAACCACAACGCCTCCCCGAATGCCCTAAATCCCAGCCCTGCCCTCCCTTTCCCCCAGATCATCCATGTCACAAAGTGCCCGTCCTCAGGGCAGGGGGTGTCCCCCACCATGGGGGGCACAGCAAGTTTCCCCCACCCAGACTGTCCCCCCCGAAACAGACTAAGCGCCCCCCCTGGGGGGCACCACCGGTGGGGGGACACACTTCTTCTCCCAGGGCACTAACACCCAGCCTGGGGGTCGTGTGCAGGGGGGGCACACAGGCACAAGGCTGGTGGGGAACAGAGGCCGAGAGGGGGGTCAGAAGTTGTGGGGGTCAGAAGTCGGGGTCCTCAGAGTCCCCGGGGGGCAAGGTACTTTGCCCTGGGCGGGAGTGGCGGCCTCGGGGGGAGTAGGGACCGTGGGGGGCGGTCACGGTTACACGTGTGGGGACCGTGGGGCCGGAGGGCGGGAGCATGATGGGCACCCCCGGACTCTGACACGGGCAGGGGACTCTGGCTCTGCGGGGGGGACACACCACAGTGAGGGGACAAGATGACCTGGGGACCTTGAGTGCGGGGGACACCAGGGCCATGCGTGGGGACACCAGGGGGACACGACAGCCATGGCGGGAGGAGGGTATGATAGTCACACGGGACCACGGACATGACTGGGAGGGGACACTTCAGGGAGGGTGTCTGGGGACAGTGACCACGGGTGGTGGGAACAGCACGGCCATGAGGAAGGAGACAGGGCCACGTGTGGAGACAGCGGCCATGGGAGGCCAGTGGTGGCCACACACTGTGGGGACAACGCGGCCGGGCCAGGTGGCTCATCACCGTGGGGGGGAACACCACGGCCACCATGTGGGGACATCGTGGCCATGGCGGGGGACACCTCAGGGACATACGGGTGGCACGGGCAGGCATGTGGGGACCGTGGACACGGGTGGGGACAGTAACACGGACACACGGGGGGCACAGCCATGGGAGGGGGACCCCACGGGCACGGGGAGACCATGGGTAGGCAGGAACAGCCCGTGGCCAGCTCAGCCCTGGAGATGGGGACAGGGACAGGAGGAGACGATTTCCTCAGAGGGGTCTGGACCTGCAACACTCCCATGTCCTGTCACCCACTGCCCCGCCCCCCCCACCATGGCAGAGGGACCTGCTCCCGGCTCTGCCCCCCCCAGCTCCGTGT
>NW_009951892.1:1858-3107 GCF_000747805.2 Chaetura pelagica | reverse complement strand
TGACATAGGTTTGGGTGCCTGCGTCCGGTCAACCTCGCCCTTCAGCCCCTCTGTCTCCAGCTCGTCCTCCACCTGGGGGGCACAGTGGGGGGGTGGGGGTGGTCACAGGGGTCCCCAACACAACCAGGGGGACTCCAGCCCATCCAGGGGGTCCCCTTTGATGCCCACCTCGTTGATGATGTTGTCAAACTCCTTCTCCATTTCGCTCTTCACCTCATCCTTCAACTGGGCCATCTGCTCCCGGGGCAGCAGAACTGACTCCAGCTCCTTCTCAAAGCCTCCCACCACATCCTCATCCTCCTCCTCCTCCTCCTCTTCCCCCCCCTGCCGCTCTCCCTCACCCACTGGGGGCTCCTCAAGGGCTGGGGGGGCTGGGGGAGCCTTCGATGCCTCCTCCTCCTCACTCACCTTCTCCTTGGCCTGGAGGGAAAGTTCTCATGAAGATCCTTTGGTGTTGATGGGGAAACTGAGGCACAGAAGAGCTACCCTGGGGAGGGTCGGTTTGTCCCTGCCCTGGGGAATCTGTCCCCAGCCTGGGGGGCATCACCCACCTTCTTGGTGCTCTCCCTCAGCTCCTCGATGAACTGCAGAAGGTCACCAGGGCTCCTGATGACTTTGAAGTGGATTTTTTTCCGCGGATCTGTCACCAAAAGGGACATGGGGGAAGGGATGGGGATGGTGACAGCACTGGGGGGGAAGGGGAGTGACACAGCGGCCACCACCCCCAGCCACACCCTGCTGGGAGGGGACTCACCAGCCACCTGGCCACCTACTGCCTTTGGGGACAGCTCCTCTGCCTGTGGGAGGGACAAAAGGTGACAAACTGCTCCTCTGCCTGTGACACCCCTATGGTGGCCCTGGGGACACCCCCGGGGACACTGGGGACTCACACTGCCACTGTCCTGCTGGCTGTTCACCTCCTGCACAGGCTCCTTGGCCCTCTCCA
This sequence comes from Chaetura pelagica, assembly GCF_000747805.2. Taxonomy (NCBI): domain Eukaryota; kingdom Metazoa; phylum Chordata; class Aves; order Apodiformes; family Apodidae; genus Chaetura; species Chaetura pelagica. The sequence continues at coordinate 2,161 of NW_009951892.1, read as the reverse complement.
GCTTGTCCCCCGGCGCAGCTGGCACGGGAGAGGAGCAGGGATGGCACCACGTGGCACCACAGGCCCCCAGGCCACATGTCATCGCAGGGGGACAAGGGGATGGGACTATAGGGACACACAGCTGTGCTGTCACCACAGGGACAAGGGACACAGAGGGAACAGGGCAAAGAGGGGATATGTAACAGTGGGGACAAGGAGAGGAGGGGACACAGCTGTGTTGTCACCATGGGGGTGAAAGGATGGGGGGGACATGGCTGCACCGTCCCCATGGGGATGGGAGGGGGCAGATGTACGGGTGACAGG
>NW_009951892.1:0-1401 GCF_000747805.2 Chaetura pelagica | reverse complement strand
GTGATCAGCACAGTGGAGAGACAATGGACACCGTGGTGGGGGTGGCACCGTGATGAGGGTATGGGTGTCACTGTGGCAAGGACACGGGTGTCACTGTGGGGGAGAGGCTGGGGTGTCACTGTGGGGGAGATGCAGGTGTAACCATGGTGGACACATTGGAGTCACTGTGGTGGAAACAGGGGTGTCACCATGATGACAAAAGGGATGTCACCGGGCTGGGGGACACAGGTGTCACCAGGGTGCTGAGGATACAGGTGTCACCACAGCAGGGGGGCAGGGTCCCGGGTCTCACCCGCACTTCGGCCTCGCGGGCGCGCCCGGTCAGGTCGCAGCGGGAGCCGTTGACGTAGGTCTGGCTGTGGTAGCGCCTCAGCCGGTGCTGCTTGGAGGCCTGGGGGGGACAGGGAGGAGCAGGGTGGGGACAGGGACCCCGCCGGCTCCTGAGGGGGGTTGGGTGAGGGGACAGCAGTGTCCCCAAGGTGGGGGAAGCCCAGACCTCGGCCATTTCCTTGTCCCAGTCCAAGGCTGACTGGTAGTAGCCGAGAAAGAGGATGTCTCCTTTGATCTCTGACTCTGCAGTGGGGACACAGCAAGTGCGAGACATCAGGGACAGTCTGCCCCTCTCCCACTCCCCAGGGACCCTCCCACACCACCATGTTCCCCCCCATTTTCACCCTCCATGTGGTACTGCTGGATGTGTCTCCCATAGCAGAACTCGTAGGTCCACCAATCCTTTGTCTGGGAGAGAGGCAGGAAAAGCCCCGGGATGAGGCAGGAGGGCCTGGGGGGTGACCCCAATGTCCCCCCCGTGTGACCCCCTCACACACACCTTGACGAGGCAGGGGGCAGCCGCCATGGGGCGCAGGAGCTCGGTGACACCGGAGCCGTTGTAGAGCCGAGACTCCTCCTCGGGGTCAGGGGTGGCGGGCGGGGGGAGGTGACACTCGTAGAGCTGCTTGAACTTGGAGGCCACAGTCACCACATCCTCTGCCTGTCGCTGGAGGGGACGTGTGACCCCCTCACACACACCTTGACGAGGCAGGGGGCAGCCGCCATGGGGCGCAGGAGCTCGGTGACACCGGAGCCGTTGTAGAGCCGAGACTCCTCCTCGGGGTCAGGGTTTGCGGGCGGGGGGAGGTGACACTCGTAGAGCTGCTTGAACTTGGAGGCCACAGTCACCACATCCTCTGCCTGTCGCTGGAGGGGACACGGCAGGGACACACATGGCAGTGACATGGGCATGAAGTGTGGGGGACATGCCCATTACTGCTGTCCCCTCCTCTCCCCCAACCAGGAGCCGCTGGGGGCCTCTGGGCCAGCCCGAGGGTCTCACTGGGACTGGACTGGGGGATCAGTCCCTCTCTGCCCTCTTCTGAGCAGCCCCTCCTGGTGCCCAGGGTC
>NW_009951891.1:1992-2440 GCF_000747805.2 Chaetura pelagica | reverse complement strand
TGGGAGCAGAGGAGGGGAGGACACAGGGGTGGAGACAGGGCCAGGGAGAAGGGACATGGAGACAGGGGACAGGGTGACAGAGGGATGTGGGGACAGGGACACAGGACAGGGCACCAGGATGTGTGACACAGGGCACAGGGACACGGCAACCTGGGGATAGACGGCTGGGAGCTGAGGACACGAGGATGTGGGGACACGGGGGTGGGGACATGGTGACACCAGAACGGGGGTGTGGGGAGGTTGGGACAGGTGTGACATGGGGACACAGGGGTGGGGGACTTGGGAAGGGAGCGGGATGCAACGTGTGGGGACACGGGGACATGGTGCGTGGGGGGACAGGGACGTGAGGAGGTGGGGACACGGTGCCGGGGTGGGAGGGACACGGTGTCTGGGGCCATGGGGACAGGCTGCGCTGTCCCCCTGCAGGGGGGGGGCACCGGCCGGGGCG
>NW_009951891.1:0-1055 GCF_000747805.2 Chaetura pelagica | reverse complement strand
GGGCCGCGCGGGGGCCTTGAGCGGGAGGCTGGGGGGGAGGGGGGGGGACACAAAGGGGGACACGGCCTGTCCCCATGGCGTCCCGGTCCCTGGCTCCGTCCTTGTCCCAGTCTCTGTCTCCATTCTTAGCCCCATCCTGGCCCCATCTCATCCCTGTCCTATCCATGTCCCATCCCTCTCCCCTCCTTTGTCCCCATCCCATCCTTGTCCTCATCCCCATCCTGTCCCTGTCCCCATCCTGTCCCTTCCCTTGTCTCCATCACATCCCAGTCCTCAGCTCCCTCCCATTCGAGGACCTGTCCCATTCCTGGCCCCATCCCTGTCCTTGTCACTATCCCAGCCCTGTCCCCATCGTCACCTCTGTCCTTGTCTCCATCACATGCCAATTCCCAGCTTCCTCTTTGTCCCAGTCTCTCTCCCCATCCCATCCCTGTCCCCATCCCACGCTGTCCCTGACACCCGTCCTGTCCCCAGGACAAGAACCACTACCACGAGGACATCTTTGGGCTGACATTCCGGGCTCAGGAGGTGGCATTCCACATCCGCACCCAGTCCTTCTCCCAGCAGGAGCGCCCAGCACCCTGAGGGGAGGGCAGGGCAGGGCCGGGGGGGCCCCGTGCCAACCCCCCCACTGCAGCCCCAGTAAAGGTTTTAGTTTTGATATCCCCGACCCTGAGCTTCACCTCCCGGGGGGCACCCGGGAATGGGAAGGGGGACATGGGGGGGCCTGGCCTCTGTGCACGGGGGGCTCCCAGCCGTGGGTGGGGATGGCAGGGGGGGACACAGGTATGTTCCCCATGGTCCCACCTGTGTGACTGCAAGAACCCAGTGTCCCAGTAACCCAGCCAGGGTGGGGCCAGCATCCCAGTGCCCCACGGAATCCTGGCACGGCAGGGTCGGAAGGGCCCCTGGGGCTCATCATCCCGGTGCTCCAGGGCCCCCTCATCCTCATTTCCCTCCTGGACTCTCCAGCAGTTCCCTCTCTCTCAAACTGGGGAGCCCAGAACTGGTCCCAGTTCCCCTGCCTTGTCCCCCCCAGGGGGGGCTGGGAGCCC
>NW_009951890.1:0-816 GCF_000747805.2 Chaetura pelagica | reverse complement strand
GCCTGACCCTTGACCTCCATTCCTGCCCCCAGGCCTGGCTCCTACCCTTGACCTTTGACCTCACCCTGACCTCTAATCCTGACCTTTGATCTCCAGCCCTGAGCCCTCTTCCAACCCCTGAACTCTGACCTTTGACCCTGAACTCTGACCTTTGACCCTCAACCCTGACCTCCAACCTTCCCAACTCTTCCAACCCCCCAATCTTGACCCTTGACCTCTGACCCTAGCCTTGACCTTTGACCCTTGACCTCTGACCCTAATCTTGACCATCGATCTCTGACCCTAACCTTGACCCTTGACCCCTACCCTTGACCTCTGACCCTGACCCCTAACCTTGACCCCTGCCCTAACCTTGACCTTGAACCCCTGCCCTAACCTTGACCCTTGACCCCTGATCCTAACCTTGACCCTTGACCCCTAACCTTGACCTATGACCCTACCATTGACCTATGACCTTGACCTCTGACCCTAACCTTTACCCTTGACCCCTAACGACCTCTGACCCTAACCTTGACCCTACCCCTGACCTCTGAACCTAACCTTGACCCTTGACCCCTACCCTTGACCTCTGACCCCACCTTTCACCCCTCACCTCTGACCTCCAACCCTCCCAACCACCACTCCCCGCTTCCTATCCCTGCCCCTTAACCCTGCCCTTTGACCCCCTACCCTTGACCTCTGACCCCTACCCTTGACCTCTAACCCCCCTAACCTTGACCCTTGACCCCTACCCGTGACCTCTGACCCCTAACCTTGACCCTTGACCTCTGACTCCATCTTTAACTCTCACCTCTGACCTCCAACCCTCCCAACCAC
>NW_009951889.1:0-384 GCF_000747805.2 Chaetura pelagica | reverse complement strand
CAAAGGGGGTGGGGGGCAGGATGGGGTTGGATGCAGCTCTGCTGACCCTGGGGTTCCCCTCAGGAGAACGACATTGAACCCAAGAAGAAAAAGAAAAAGAAGCAGCAGCAGGAGGAGGTGGAGGCCGAGTCGGAGCCAGAGCCTGAGGAGAACGGGCTGGAGGAAGAGGCTTTGCCCAAGAAGAAAAGGAAACTGATGGTGGAGGCTGGAGAGGAGGAAGAGGAGAAGAAGAAGAAAAAGAAGAAGAAGAAGGTGGTGGCCAGGGACTCAGAGGAGGACTGAGGCACCAGAGCTGGAGCCAGGCTGTGCTCCAGCAGGATGGACTGATGGACAGGACGGACTGAGGGACAGGCAGGAGCTCAGCTGGTGCAGCCTCCCCAGCCA
>NW_009951887.1:0-473 GCF_000747805.2 Chaetura pelagica | reverse complement strand
GCCAAGATGGTGGCCAAGATGGTGGCCAAGAGCTTGGAGGTGGCCAAGAGGTTGGTCAAGAGGCTGGAGGTGGCCAAGATGGTGGCCAAGACCGTGGTGTCCTCCAAGAGGTTGGTCAAGAAGTTGGTCAACGTGTTGACCAAGGTAATGGCCTTGGCCCAAGATGGTGGCCAAGAGGTTGGTCAAGACCTTGGTGTCCTCCAAGAGGTTGGTCAACGTGTTGACCAAGGTCAAGGCCTTGGCCCAAGATGGTGGCCAAGACCTTGGTGTCCTCCAAGAGGTTGGTCAAGAAGTTGGTCAACGTGTTGACCAAGATCATGGCCTTGGCCCAAGATGGTGGCCAAGATGGTGGCCAAGACCTTGGTGTCCTTCAAGAGGTTGGTCAATGTGTTGACCAAGGTCATGGCTTTGGCCCAAGATGGTGGCTAAGACCTTGGTGTCGTCCAAGAGGTTGGTCAAGAAGTTGGTCAAGG
>NW_009951885.1:4125-5457 GCF_000747805.2 Chaetura pelagica | reverse complement strand
TTGATGATGAGAAAGATGGCGGAGGAGGAGTCAAAGGCTCCGTTGTAGAGGGTGATGATGATGGAGCGGTACTTCCCAAAGAGGTTTCCTACCTGCCCCCGAGAGAACCCTCCTGTGTCATCAGGGTCCCCCCGGTGCCAGGCAGGGACCACTCCCCCACCGTAGGGAGGTCAGGGGAGCCCAGACAACTCACCTGCATGTTGGTGAGGATGAGGAGGATGCCACCCACTGATAGCATGGACATGGCCGGGAAGAGCAGCACTGCCATCTCTAGACACAGAGGTTAGTGGGACCCAACCAGGGTCAGTGGGGACACTGAGGGGGGGGTCCCACTTGGTTCTCCCCCCCGGGCCAAGGTGCCCAGTGCCTGTGGGGTCTCACCTGGGGTGGAGAAGGCGACGAGCAGGGTCCCACCAGTGTAGAGGGAGCTGGGATAAGGAGATAGTGGTGACACATGGGGACAGGGGCACAACTGACACCCCCCACACCCAGCATCCCATATCTCATGGGTGTCCCACAGCCACCTGCATCCCAGGGCCAAGGGACACAGGGACATGGAGGGGAGGTGTGCCCTGGGGCAATGGGGTGCTGGGGGAGGCACTGGGTGACCCCCCCAGCCATCAAGGTGCCCCAAGGTAGCAGGACCCCGCCCACCCCACCTCTCATCACTGCCTGGATAAACCTCTCTCAGTGGTCCCCCCAGCCCCCCGGGGGACCCCCTCAGTGCCCCCCCACTGACATGGCAATGAGACGGGCGACAGTGGTGCCGAAGCGGTCGAAGATGAAGCCCATGGGGAAGGTCATGAAGTTGTTCATGAAGGAGCCAATGGTGAAAACCAGGGAGAACTGCTCATCCTGGAGGCTGCAGTCTGTGGGGACAGGGGACATCATGGGGACAGGGAGACAGCAGGGCTGTGGGGACAGGGGGGGAACATGGGGGATATGGGGACACGGGGCACCATGGGGCATCAGGACAGCAGGAACAACAGGGACAAGGGTATGAGGACAGTGGAGTCATGGGTATGGGGATAGTGGGGACAGCAGGGATGTGAGCATGGGGACAGTGGGGACACAGGCACCGCAGGACATCAGGACAGTGGGGATATGGGGTGCCACAGGGACAAGGAAAGTATGGACTAGAGACATTGAGACAGAGGGGAGATGGGGCACCACAGGGGGGGACAAATGGGTGACACGGACACAGGGATAGCAGGGACCTGGGGCACTGTGGGTCACCAAGCAGTGGGGGCACGGGACACTGGAGCACAGAGACAGGGGGGGACTCCAGGAGAAGGACAGTGGGGCCCCGGGGGGTCGGGGGGGGCGTCACAT
>NW_009951885.1:2715-3307 GCF_000747805.2 Chaetura pelagica | reverse complement strand
GCCCCGTCCCCCGGGCGCCCCGCGTGTCCCCAGGGGGGTGGAACAGGCCCTGCAGGTAGTGGCACGCTGCCGGGCACCCTGCTGTGTGCACTGGGGACACCGGCACCCCCTGGGGCTCTGGCACAGCTGCTGGGAACCTGGCTGGCTCCACTGGTGGCCCTGGCACGGACCCTAGGGACACTGGCACCGACCCTGGAGACGCTGGCACCGACCCTGGGGACCTGGCACAGACCCTGAGGACGCTGGCACGGTGCCGGGCATGCTGACACACCCCCCTGCGACAGTGGCACACCCCCTGGGGCCCCAGCACACCCCCTGGGGACACTGGCATGGCCTCTAGCAACCCTGCCACAGCTCTTGGGGTCCCTGCCATGTCTTTGGGACCCTGCCTCCTTCCCCGAGGACACCAGCATGGCCACAGGGACCCTGGCACACTTCTGGGGACCGTGACATGTTCCCTGGAGACACTGCCACCCCATCTGTCCCTGCCAACCCCCAACTCACATGGCCACCACCTCCTGTCCCTCAGTGTCACTGGCCTGACCTGCAGCCAGGTGCCACAGGTGCCAAGGCCACGTTCCCCAGCCTGCCA
>NW_009951885.1:1969-2472 GCF_000747805.2 Chaetura pelagica | reverse complement strand
CCGCGCCGGCCCCCCCCCAGACACTCTGACACAGTGCCAGCGTGGGGACACCCCTCCCAGCACCCCCTGCCTGTGTCCCTGCAGGGACACTCCCCAGCACCTCATCGTGGTGGCACCGTGGGGACACCCCCTGGAACCCCCTGGAGTGTCAATTGCCACCAAGTCACTGGAAAGCCCCAGTCAAACCGGTCCCAGCACCCCCTGCCTGTGTCCCTGCAGGGACACTCCCCAGCACCTCATCGTGGTGGCACCGTGGGGACACCCCCTGGAACCCCCTGGAGTGTCAATTGCCACCAAGTCACTGGAAAGCCCCAGTCAAACCGGTGTGTCCTGGTCACTCTGGTCTCTCCCGGTCAGACTAGTGACCCCCCACACTGGTGACCCCCCCTGGGGGAGCGGAAGTCTCCTGGTTGCGGGGTTCCCCAAAGCCCCCTCTAGCCGTGCTCGCCCAGCTGTGTCTCCCCAGCTCCCCACGAGCCGTGACCCGGGGGGGGCCACGACAG
>NW_009951885.1:0-936 GCF_000747805.2 Chaetura pelagica | reverse complement strand
TACCGGCTGGGAACCCTCCTCCTCTCGTGCCTCTGCACTGCCACGCCCCTGTGTGTCCCCGTCCCCTTGGTACCACCTCTATGACACCCTTGGGTGCCACCCCACCGCCACCCCGGGCCCTCCTGTGGGTGTCCCCGTCTCATCCCTGCTCCCCCTCCTGCCACGACCGGGTGTGACACCTCTCACCTGGTGTCCTTGAGGTGTTCTCCAGCTGGGACCGCCCTTGGGTCAACCTTGGGACACACTTAGGTCAATTTAAGGCTGCCCTTGGACCAGCCCTGGGCCACCTCCAGCTGCTGGCCCCGTGCTACTCACCTCCACCCACCTGGGGCACCCACATCACGTCTCTCTTCTGTCTGTCCTCCCACCGCCTGATCCATCCATCTATCGGGACACACAGCAACCTGCCCTGTCCCCACCTGTCCCCACCCCTCCAGCCAGCTATTCATCTGCTCAGTCATCTGTCTGTCCGTCACCCGTCCGTCTGTCCGTCACCCATCTGTCCGTCACCCATCTGTCCAGCACCCATGCATTTGTCCTGCTCCAGCCATATCCCCACCCATCCTTGTGCCTGCTCGGCCGTCTGTCTGTCCCACCGCCCATCACCTCCCCTGCCCTTCCCTGCCCTTCCTGCCTTCCCCTCCACCCAACCATCCACCCATCCGTCCATCTGTCTCCCTTCCAGCTGTCCCTCACCCGTCTGTCTGTCCATCCACCTGTCTGTCCTGCTCTCCAGCTGTCCTCCACCCGTCCATCACTCCAGCCCCCATCTGTGGACTGACTGTCCACCTCTGTCCCCCTCGGGCCTGCCTGTTGGCACCAGGACCCCAGTCCCACACAGACGGGAGGACGCGGGCACCCCCAAGTGGGTGCAGCCCCCCAGGACCCCCTGGGGTGCAGATCCCTCTCCGGCACAGCTCTGGGGGTGCCAGGCTG
>NW_009951884.1:0-940 GCF_000747805.2 Chaetura pelagica | reverse complement strand
TGGCCGTGTAGCTGGCGAGGAAGATGACGGCGAAGAAGGCCCAGACCAGCACCATGATCTTGCTGGTGGTGCCCTTGGGGTTCTCCACCGGCACCGAGTTGTTGAACACCAGGGCCCAGAGCAGCCAGATGGACTTGCCAATGGTGAACTTGGAGCCACCCGGGCCTGGGGACACGTGGGGACACCGTGGGGACCATGGGGACAGGGATGGGGACCATGGCGACAGTTGGGGACACCATGGGGACACCATGGGGACAGTTGGGGACATCATGGGGACCATGGGGACACCATGGGGACAAGGATGGGGATCATGGGGACAGTTGGGGACACCATGGGGACACCATGGGGACAGTTGGGGACATCATGGGGAGCATGGGGACAGTTGGGGACACCGTGGGGACCATGGGGACAAGGATGGGGACCATGGGGACAGTTGGGGACACCATGGGGACAAGGATGGGGATCATGGGGACAGTTGGGGACACCATGGGGACAAGGATGGGGACCATGGGGACAGTTGGGGACACCCATGGGGACAAGGATGGAGACCATGGGGACAGCTGGGGACACCATGGGGACACCATGAGGACACCATGGGGACAAGGATGGGGACAAGGATGGGGATCATGGGGACAGTTGGGGGCACCACGGGGACAAGGATGGGGACCATGGGGACATCAGGGACAGTGTCACCCCTGGGGTGTCAAAACATCAGGGTCCAGATGGACCTTCCAATGGTGAACTTGGAGCCACCTGAGCCTGGGGACAGTTGGGGACACCGTGGGGACCATGGGGACAAGGATGGGGACCATGGGGACACCGTGGGGACAGAACACAAGAGGGGGCAGTAGGGACAGAAGGGACAGAAGTGTCACCACCAAAGTGTTGTCCAGCAGGGACAGGGCCAAGGGGGATGGGGACAGTGACCCAGTGGGGATGA
>NW_009951882.1:425-667 GCF_000747805.2 Chaetura pelagica | reverse complement strand
CCCAGTTTTATGGGTGGGGGAGGGGCCAAATGTTGACCCTTATGAGGAGATCGAGTCGAAGTTCGAGCGCGCTCAGAGGGTGGGACAAACATTTTGGGGTGATTTAATCCCTTTTAATTCGAATTTCTTGGGGGTTTCTGGGGTTCGTTGGACTCGGGGGGGTCTGAGGATTCGGGGGGCCCCCGTTTTTTGGGGGGTCCCCCCATTTTTATCGGTGGGGGAGGGGCCAAATGTTGATCCCT
>NW_009951882.1:0-358 GCF_000747805.2 Chaetura pelagica | reverse complement strand
GGGTCCCCCCATTTTTATCGGTGGGGGAGGGGCCAAAAGTTGATCCCTACAAGGAGATCGAGTCGGTATCAACGTTCGCGCTTGGGGGGGGGACTCATTTTGGGGTGATTTTGTTGCTTTTAAATGCAACTTTTGGGGGGTTTCTGGGGTTCGTTGGTCTCGGGGGGGTCCGAGGATTCGGGGGGGACCCCGTTTTTTGGGGGTCCCCCCAGTTTTATGGGTGGGGGAGGGGCCAAATTGACCCTTAGAATGAGATCGATTCGATGTCAAGTCGCGTTTGGGGGACACACACACTCATTTTGGGGTGATTTCATCCCTTTTAATTCAAATTTCTTGGGGGTTTCTGGGGTTCGTTGGA
>NW_009951881.1:0-428 GCF_000747805.2 Chaetura pelagica | reverse complement strand
GCTTTTCCTGCTTTTCCTGCTCCTGCTTTTCTTGCTTTTCCTGCTCCTTCTTCTCCTGCTTTTCCTGCTTTTCCTGCTCCTGCTTTTCCTATTCCTGCTTCTGCTTTTCCTTCTGCTTCTCCTGCTTTTCCTTCTCCTGCTTTTCCTTCTCCTGCTTTTCCTTCTGCTTTTCCTGCTCCTGCTTTTCCTGTTCCTATTTTTCCTGCTTTTCTTGTTTTTCCTGCTTTTCCTGTTCCTGCTTCTGCTTTTCCTTCTGCTTTTCCTGCTTTTCCTGCTCCTGCTTTTCCTATTCCTATTTTTCCTACTTTTCTTGTTTTTCCTGCTTCTCCTGCTTTTCCTGCTCCTGCTTCTCCTGGTTTTCCCACTTTTCCTGTTCCTGCTTCTCTTGCTTTTCATGCTCCTGCTTTTCCTGTTCCTGCTCCTGCTTT
>NW_009951880.1:0-299 GCF_000747805.2 Chaetura pelagica | reverse complement strand
TTGTTGGTTTTTTGGGGGGGGACACTTGCTGTGGGGCAGCTGGCACTGGCAAAGCCCACCGGTCCCCATAGGTCCCACCACGGCCAAGCATCATGGTGACACAGGAGGGGACAGCAGAGACCCATCATCCCAAACTCCTCTCAAGGTGATTTTTTGGCCAAACTGGTAGAATTTGGGCGGAACAGGGTGTTTCCTCAGAAACAGTTGTGCCCCTGTCACCTGTGGTCCCCCCTGTGGGGGGTGGGATGGAGGTGGCACCGGTGGGCACAGAAAGCTGGGGGGTGGAGGGACAGAGGGAC
>NW_009951879.1:0-3145 GCF_000747805.2 Chaetura pelagica | reverse complement strand
AAAAGGGGTTTCCCGCCAAAAAAAGGGGGGAGGTTACCCCCAAAAAAGGGGGATTTCACCCCAAAAAAGGGTTTCCCACAAAAAAAGGGGTTTCCCGCCAAAAAAAGGGGGGATTCACCCCAAAAAAGGGGGATTTCACCCCCAAAAAAGGGAGGTTCCCTCCAAAAAAGGGGGGATTCACCCCAAAAAAGGGGGATTTCACCCCCAAAAAAGGGAGGTTCCCTCCAAAAAAGGGGGGATTCACCCCAAAAAAGGGGCTTCCCCCCAAAAAAGGGGGGTTTTCCCCCCAAAATGGAGCAGTTCCCACCAAAAAAGGGGGTGTTTAACCCCCCAAAAACCAGGATGGTTCCCAAAACGAGGAGGTTTTTCACAAAAAAAGGGGGTGATCCCCCCAAAAAAAGGATTTCCCCCCAAAAAAAAGGGTGTTTTCCCTAAAAAATGAGGGGGTTTCCCCTCACAAAAGGGGTGTTTCCCCCCAAAATTGGGTGTTTCTGCCCAAAAAGGGGTGTTTCCTGCATAAACCCCCCCAAAAAAGGCTGTTCCCCCCCAAAAAAAGGTTGTTTTCCTTAAAAAAAGGCATTTTCCTTCAAAAAAAGGTGGTTTCTCCCCAAATATGAGGTATTTCCCCTCATAAAAGGGTTGTTTTTCCTCAAAAAAGGGGTATTTTTCGTAAAAAAAAGTGTGTTCTCCCCCAAAAATGATGTATTTCCCCCAAAAAATGGGCTGTTTCCCCACCAAATTAGGTGTTTCCCCCTCAAATTGTGGTGTTTCTCCCCAAAATGAGGTGTGTTCCCCCCAAAAAGGGCTGATTCCTCCTAAAAAAAGGTTGTTTTCCCTCAAAAAAGGGGTATTTTCCTTCAAAAACAGGTGGTTTCTCCCCAAAAATGAGGTGTTTCCCCCAAAAAAGGGGGGATTCCTCCTAAAAAAAAGGTTGTTTTCCCTCAAAAAATGGGTATTTTCCTTCAAAAACAGGTGGTTTCTCCCCCAAAATGAGGTATTTCCCCTCAAAAAAGGGGTGTTCCCCCCCCAAATGAGGTGTTTCCCCCCAAAAAAGGGATATTCCCCCCATAAATGAGCTATTTTCCCTCAAAAAAGGGGTGTTTTCTTTCAAAAAAAGCTGGTTTCTCCCCAAAAATGAGGTATTTCCCCTCATAAAAGGGTTGTTTTTCCTCAAAAAAAGGGTATTTTCCTTAAAAAAAAGGTGTGTTCTCCCCCAAAAATGAGGTATTTCCCCCCAAAATGGGCTGTTTCCACCCCAAATTAGGTGTTTTCCCCCCAAATTGTGGTGTTTCTCCCCAAAATGAGGTGTTTCTCCCCAAAATGAGGTGTTTCCCCTCAAAAAAGGGGGGATTCCTCCTAAAAAAGGGTTGTTTTCTCTCAAAAAAAGGCTTTTTCTTTCAAAAAAAGGTGGTTTCTCCCCAAAAATGAGGTGTTTCCCCTCAAAAAAGGGGGGATTCCTCCTAAAAAAGGGTTGTTTTCTCTCAAAAAAAGGCTTTTTCTTTCAAAAAAAGGTGGTTTCTCCCCAAAAATGAGGTGTTTCCCCTCAAAAAAGGGGGGATTCCTCCTAAAAAAGGGTTGTTTTCTCTCAAAAAAAGGCTTTTTCTTTCAAAAAAAGGTGGTTTCTCCCCAAAAATGAGGTATTTCCCCCCCAAAAAGGGTTGTTTTTCCTCAAAAAAAGGGTATTTTCCTTAAAAAAAAAGTGTGTTCTCCCCCAAAAAATGATGTATTTCCCCCCAAAAATGGGCTGTTTCCCCCTCAAATTGTGGTGTTTCTCCCCAAAATGAGGTGTGTTCCCCCCAAAAATGAGGTGTTTCCTCCCCAAAATGAGGTGTTTCCCCCCAAAAAGGGGGGATTCCTCCTAAAAAAAGGTTGTTTTCCCTCAAAAAAGGGTATTTCCCTTCAAAAAAAGGTGGTCTCTCCCCAAAAATGAGGTATTTCCTGCCAAAAATGAGGTGTTTCCCCCCAAAAAGGGCTGATTCCTCCTAAAAAAAGGTTGTTTTCCCTCAAAAAATGGGTATTTTCCTTCAAAAACAGGTGGTTTCTCCCCCAAAATGAGGTATTTCCCCTCAAAAAAAGGGGTGTTTCCTCCCAAAAATGAGGTATTTCCCCCCCAAAAATGAGGTGTTTCCTCCCAAAAATGAGGTGTTTCCCCAAAAAAAGGGGGGATTCCTCCTAAAAAAAGGTTGTTTTCCCTCAAAAAAGGGGTATTTTCCTTCAAAAACAGGTGGTTTCTCCCCAAAAATGAGGTGTTTCCCCTCAAAAAAGGGGTGATTCCTCTAAACAAGGTTTGTTTTCTCTCAAAAAAGGGTATTTTCTTTCAAAAAAAGGTGGTTTCTTCCCAGAAATGAGGGATTTCCCTCAAAAAAAGGGGTGTTCCCCCCAAAAATGAGGTATTTCACTCAAAAAAAGGTGATTCCTTGTAGAAAACGTTTGTTTTCTCTCAAAAAAGGCTATTTCCCTTCAAAAAAAGGTGGTTTCTCCCCAAAAATGAGGTATTTTCCTTCAAAAAAGGGGTGTTTCCTCCTAAAAATGAGATGTTTCCCCCCAAAAAGGGATGATTCCTCCTAAAAAAAGGGTTGTTTTCTCTCAAAAAAGGATATTTTCTCTCAAAAAAAGGCTATTTTCTTTCAAAAACAGGTGGTTTCACCCCAAAAATCAGGTATTTCCCCCCCCCAAAATGGGTGTTTCCTCCTAAAAAAGGGTTGTTTTCCCTCAAAAAATGGGTCTTTCCCTTCAAAAAAAGGTGGTTTCTCCCCAAAAATGAGGTGTTTCCCCCCCAAAATGGTTTTTTTCCACACAAAATGAGGTGTTTGTCCCTCAAAAAAGGGGTATTTCACCCAAAAATGAGACATTTCCCCTCAAAAAATGGTTGTTCTTCCCCAAAACGAGGTTTTTCCCCCCAAAAAAGGGGCTTTTCACCCCAAAATGGAGACGTTTCCCCTCAAAAATGACACTTTTCCCCCCAAAAACCTGCTTTTCCCCCCCAAAAACATCTTTTCTCCCCATAAGAACCCTTTTTTCTATCAAAACAAAGTTGTTTCACCCCCAAAAAACCTTTATTTCCAAAAATTAAAGCGATTTTAACCCAAAAAAGGGTTTATTTCCCCCAAAAAAAGCGTCTCCCCCCCTTTTTTAAAGCCCCAAA
>NW_009951878.1:32219-32472 GCF_000747805.2 Chaetura pelagica | reverse complement strand
CAGAAGTCCCCACCAGTGTCTTTGGGGACAAGCTGCGGGAGCAGGTGGAGGAGCGCTTGGCCTTCTACGAGACCGGGGAGCCGCCCCGCAAGAACCTGGAGGTGATGAAGGAGGCGGTGGTGGAGGTGAGGCTGGTGGGGGTGGGCAGGGCCCCCTGCCCTCGGACGTGATGTCAAACCCTGTCCTGACCTGCTGTGGAGGGAAAAGACTGATTTAATGAGGCTGATCCGAGCGGCGGGGCCGGGGAGGGGGG
>NW_009951878.1:12229-13137 GCF_000747805.2 Chaetura pelagica | reverse complement strand
GGAGGGGCGGGTGTGGAGCCCCCTGGGTGTGACCCCACCCCAATAAAGGGCAGCAGTTGTTGATCCTCAGCTCGTTTCCCTGCGGCAAAGGGCAGGAGCCCCCCCTCACCTGGGTGGGATTTGACCACCCTGACCCCCTGCAGCTCTTCCCCGCCGGGGGTGAGGGGGGAGGAGATGCCAGAGCCCCCCCGTGGAGCCAGAGACGCTGCAGAGGCCACATTTATTGGAGGGAAGCAATAAATTACCGGGGGACAGGGGGGCTCAGAGCTCTAGGCATCCAGGGCGTTGATCACGGCTTGGGTGAACTCCTGGGACGTGGCGTAGCCCCCCATGTCGGCTGTGCGCACCTGCAAGGAGAGGGGCGTGAGCCGGGGGACCCTGCAGACCCTGGGGGACCCCCCCCGCCGATGGTGGAGACCCCCAGCAGTGCAGAGACCCCCAGCCTTGTGCTGGGTGCTGTGGCTGCAGAACCGGCTCCCCCTGAATCCCTTTGCTCCTGCTGGGAGGGGTCCCAGGGTGTCCACACACCCCAGAGAGCAAAGGTGGGACCCTGCCCCCCGCGCCCCGGGGCCCCCCCCCCCCGCCGATGGTGGAGACCCCCAGCAGTGCAGAGACCCCCAGCCTTGTGCTGGGTGCTGTGGCTGCAGAACCGGCTCCCCCTGAATCCCTTTGCTCCTGCTGGGAGGGGTCCCAGGGTGCCCACACACCCCAGAGAGCAAAGGTGGGACCCTGTGCTACCTCAGCTCTTGCCCACAGTGTAGGGACCTGCGCCCCGGGTTTGGAACCCCCTGTTGCCCCCCTGTTGCGTGCGTTGGGGCTCTGGGCACAAGCACTGGCTGCCCTGGCTCTGGCACAAGTGTCCCAGCTACCTGGGGGGAGCTCCCGGCAGCCCCTCCCAAGCAGGGGTG
>NW_009951878.1:11457-11866 GCF_000747805.2 Chaetura pelagica | reverse complement strand
GGGGCAAAAAGAGCAGCACCCAAACCCCACCCCCCCCATCTTGTGCTGGTCCCCAAGAAGCAGGTGACCCAACCTCTCCCTGCAGGTGGGACAACAGGGACTCTCACCCCAGCTGCCTCAGCCCTATGGTCCCGTTTATTGCTCAAGGCTCTGTGGGCAGGAGGCTCCATGGGTGCCCCAGGAGCTGCTGGGTCACCTCGAGTGGCCCCAGAGCTGCCCCCTCCTCACAGCAGACCCTGAGGAGACCCCTCTCTCCAATTCCCAGGATCCTGATCCTTGCTCTGCAGTTTGCCCTGGTCCCACCAGCAACCCCTGGGGTGGTCCCTGGGTTTGGGGTTGGGGAGGAGGAAGGCTCCTCCTCCTCCTCCTGCTGCCCCGGGGCAAGCTGTGCCGGGGTGGGGGGGAGGTG
>NW_009951878.1:9246-10795 GCF_000747805.2 Chaetura pelagica | reverse complement strand
CCCCGAGCAGCCGGGGGGGCTGGCAGGGCTCAGCAGCCCGCGGGGGGGTGTAGCCCCTCACCATCTCGAACACGGCGTACTCGGCGCTGTAGCTCTCGCCCGGCACGACGCCCGCGCCGCCCACCAGCCCGGCTGCCAGGTTGTCAATGATGTTCCCATACAGGTTGGGCATCACCAGGACATCAAACTGGTAGGGGTTCTGCACCAGCTGCAGGGGCACACACAGGATCATGGGGTTACTTTGGCTGGAAAAGACCTTTAGAATCCTGCAGCCCACCCGTTCCCCCAGCCCTGCCCAGGCCCCACTGCCCCACGTCCCTCAGCACCATCTCCAGGGCTTGGAAACCCCTCCAGGGATGGGGACTCCCCCCCTGCCCTGGGCAGCCTGGGCCAGGCCCTGACAACCCTTGCCAGGCAGGAATTGTTCCCCAGATCCAACCTCCACCTCCCCTGGCACAACTCGAGGCCGTTCCCTCTTGTCCCATCCCTTGTTCCTGGGGAGTAAAGAATTCCCTCCTAATATCTACTCTAAATCTCCCCTCTCCAAGTTCTAAACCCCTGCCCCACGTCTGCTCACCCTGTGCCCATGCAAAAAGTCCTGTCCCAGCTTTCCTGTAGCCCTGTCAGGTATTGGAAAGTTGCTATAAGGTCACCTTGAAGCTTCTCTTCTCCCGGCTGAACAACCCCAACTTCCTCAGCCTGTCCTCCCAGGGGAGGTGCTTGGATCATCTCCGTGGCCTCCTCCAGACTCGCTCCATGTCCTCTGTCGGGGGCTCCAGGACTGGACACAGTGCTTCAGGTGGGGTCTCAGCAGAACAGAGCAGCCCATGTTGAGCTCCTCCACCATCACCTTCAAGTCCTTCTCCTCTGGGCTGTCTTCAGTCCTTCCTCCTCCCAACCTGTATCTGTGCCTGGGATTCCCTTGACCCAGGTGCAGGGCTTGGTCTGAACTTGATGCAGTTTGCACAAGCCAATTTCTCCAGCCTGTCCAGGCCCCTCTGGATGGATCAGCCCCTTCCCTGCAGCGTGGTGACCTCACCAGTTTGGTGTCATCAGCAAATTTGCTGAGTGTGCATCAATCCCACTGTCCATGTTGGAGTCAAAGATGATCAAGAACACTGGTCCCAGTATGGACCCTTGGGGAACAGCACTTGCCACTGGTGTCCATTTGGACATCCAGCCATTGACCAACTGTTTGGGTCTGACCAGTTCCTTACCCAACGAGTGGTTCATCCATCAAAACCCTAACGTTCCAGGTTTGAGACCAGGATGTCATGTGGGACAGGTCCAGGTAGATGCCTGTTGCTCTCTCCTTGTCCACCAAGGCTGTGACCCCATCAGAAAAGGCCACCAAGTTAGGCAGGCAGGACTTGCCCTCAGTGAAGCCATGTTGGCTGTCACCAACCACCCCTTGCCTTAGCAGGATCTTCAGGAGGATCTGCTCCAAGATCTTGTCAGGCACAGAGGTGAGACTGGCCTGGAATTCTCCAGGTCTTCTTTCTTTCCTCTGTTGAAGATGGGGGTGATGCTCCCCTTTTCCAGTCAGCAG
>NW_009951878.1:7827-9144 GCF_000747805.2 Chaetura pelagica | reverse complement strand
ATGCTCCCCTTTTCCAGTCAGCAGGAACTTCACCAGACTGGCATGACTTTTGAAATGCAATGGACAGTAGTTTTGTAACTTCATCTGCCACTTCCTTCAGGAGCTGTGGGTGAATCCCACCAGCTTCCATGGACTTGTTCACTTTCAGGTCCTTCAGGTGGTCACGAACCTGCTCTTCATCTACAGTGCAGGGATCTCTCTTTTCCCAGTCCCTGCCTTTATCTTCTGTAACTTGGTGGGTGTGACCAGGTCTTTGCCATTGAAGACTGAGGCAAAGCAGCCATTGAGTCCCTCAGCCTTCTCCATGTCTTGGATGACCAGCTCCCCAGTTTCCTTCTGGAGTGAGTCCACATTTTCCCTAGTCTTCCTCTTATCATTGATGCACCTTTAGAAACTCTTCTTATTGCCCTTAACCTTCCTTGCCAGATCCAGTTCTCCCTGTGCTTCTGCCTTCCCAACCTGACCTCCTGCTTCTCCCTACCTCTCCCAGAGGACCAACACCTGTCCTTGCTCCCACCCCCTGTGAGCTCTGTGTTTACACCTAAGTGGATCCAGGAGTTCCTTGCTCATCCATTTGTAAGCTGCAACTTGGAGTGTTCCAGCTGTCTGTGCTGGGGGGGCAGGGTGGGGGGTCAGGGGCTCCTCACCTGCATGCAGCAGTTGTCAATGATCATGGTGTCAAACTTGATCTTGGGGTACAGCTCTGCCACCTCCTTGCAGCACTGCAGGAACAGCCCGTCGCCCAGCTTCCTGAGGCAAGAAACACCCGAGGGTTTGCAGGACAGCACCGGGGGGTCCCAGCACAGGGGAGAGGCAGGAGACCCCCGTGGGGCAGGGGCAGGAGGGTCCCTCACATGATGTTGGCCTTGTGCACGGCTGTCACCTTGGAGCGCCCCTTCTTGGTGGCGAAGTCGAAGGCGAACTTGGCGATGCGCTGGGACTTGGTGCGGGTGATGATCTTCAGGCACTCGATCACCCCCTTGGCACTCTGGGGAGGGGGCAGGGGGTGACCAGCCCCCCCAGGCACGCAGCACCCCACCCCCCCCAGCTTTATGGGGCAGGGACCAGGACACTGGGTTGCTCCCCATCCAGAAGTTCCTACATCCCCATGTCCCTCCCGCAGCCACCGCGGCCCTGCTGGAGCACTGAACATCCTCCCATCCCAGCCTGGAGCATCCCTGCTGCTCCTGAAGGACCATGGAATGGTGAAGGTGGGAAGGGACCTCAGAGATCACCCAGTCCCACCCCTGCATGGGCAGGGACACCTCCCACCAGCCCAGGCTGCTCCAAGCCCCATCCAACCTGCCCTTCAACACC
>NW_009951878.1:3076-6654 GCF_000747805.2 Chaetura pelagica | reverse complement strand
CTCCCAGCAGCGCCCCGAGCAGCCGGGGGGGCTGGCAGGGCTCAGCAGCCCGCGGGGGGGTGTAGCCCCTCACCATCTCGAACACGGCGTACTCGGCGCTGTAGCTCTCGCCCGGCACGACGCCCGCGCCGCCCACCAGCCCGGCTGCCAGGTTGTCAATGATGTTCCCATACAGGTTGGGCATCACCAGGACATCAAACTGGTAGGGGTTCTGCACCAGCTGCAGGGGCACACACAGGATCATGGGGTTACTTTGGCTGGAAAAGACCTTGGAGATCCTCCAGCCCACTCGTTCCCCCAGCCCTGCCCAGTCCCCACTGCCCCACGTCCCTCAGCACCATCTCCAGGGCTTGGAAACCCCTCCAGGGATGGGGACTCCCCCCCTGCCCTGGGCAGCCTGGGCCAGGCCCTGACAACCCTTGCCAGGCAGGAATTGTTCCCCAGATCCAACCTCCACCTCCCCTGGCACAACTCGAGGCCGTTCCCTCTTGTCCCATCCCTTGTTCCTGGGGAGTAAAGAATTCCCTCCTAATATCTACTCTAAATCTCCCCTCTCCAAGTTCTAAACCCCTGCCCCACGTCTGCTCACCCTGTGCCCATGCAAAAAGTCCTGTCCCAGCTTTCCTGTAGCCCTGTCAGGTATTGGAAAGTTGCTATAAGGTCACCTTGAAGCTTCTCTTCTCCCGGCTGAACAACCCCAACTTCCTCAGCCTGTCCTCCCAGGGGAGGTGCTTGGATCATCTCCGTGGCCTCCTCCAGACTCGCTCCATGTCCTCTGTCGGGGGCTCCAGGACTGGACACAGTGCTTCAGGTGGGGTCTCAGCAGAACAGAGCAGCCCATGTTGAGCTCCTCCACCATCACCTTCAAGTCCTTCTCCTCTGGGCTGTCTTCAGTCCTTCCTCCTCCCAACCTGTATCTGTGCCTGGGATTCCCTTGACCCAGGTGCAGGGCTTGGTCTGAACTTGATGCAGTTTGCACAAGCCAATTTCTCCAGCCTGTCCAGGCCCCTCTGGATGGATCAGCCCCTTCCCTGCAGCGTGGTGACCTCACCAGTTTGGTGTCATCAGCAAATTTGCTGAGTGTGCATCAATCCCACTGTCCATGTTGGAGTCAAAGATGATCAAGAACACTGGTCCCGACAACCTCTTTTTACTTGTGCCCTGTGATGGGACGAGGGGCAATGGATTCAATCTTGAGCACAGGAAGTTCCACCTCAACTTGAGGAAGAACTTATTTACTGTGAGGGTGACAGAGCACTGGATCAGGCTGCCCAGAGAAGTTGTGGAGTCTCCTTCTCTGCAGACTTTCAAGATCTGTCTAGATGCCTTTCTGAGTTTTGTGCTCTAATTTTTGTTCCTGCTCTCAATGATCTTTGGAGATCCATGCTGGTTACCACCAACCACCTCCACATTTTCCACATGCCTTAGCACAGCCTTTAGGAGGATCTGCTCCATTACTTTGCCAGGCACAGAGGTGAGACTGACTGGTCTGTAGTTCCCTGGGTCTTCTTCCTTCACTTTTTGAAAATGGGGGTTGTTTCTGCTTTTCTAGTCAGCAGGAACTTCACCAGACTGGCATGACTTTTGAAATGCAATGGACAGTAGTTTTGTAACTTCATCTGCCACTTCCTTCAGGAGCTGTGGGTGAATCCCACCAGCTTCCATGGACTTGTTCACTTTCAGGTCCTTCAGGTGGTCACGAACCTGCTCTTCATCTACAGTGCAGGGATCTCTCTTTTCCCAGTCCCTGCCTTTATCTTCTGTAACTTGGTGGGTGTGACCAGGTCTTTGCCATTGAAGACTGAGGCAAAGCAGCCATTGAGTCCCTCAGCCTTCTCCATGTCTTGGATGACCAGCTCCCCAGTTTCCTTCTGGAGTGAGTCCACATTTTCCCTAGTCTTCCTCTTATCATTGATGCACCTTTAGAAACTCTTCTTATTGCCCTTAACCTTCCTTGCCAGATCCAGTTCTCCCTGTGCTTCTGCCTTCCCAACCTGACCTCCTGCTTCTCCCTACCTCTCCCAGAGGACCAACACCTGTCCTTGCTCCCACCCCCTGTGAGCTCTGTGTTTACACCTAAGTGGATCCAGGAGTTCCTTGCTCATCCATTTGTAAGCTGCAACTTGGAGTGTTCCAGCTGTCTGTGCTGGGGGGGCAGGGTGGGGGGTCAGGGGCTCCTCACCTGCATGCAGCAGTTGTCAATGATCATGGTGTCAAACTTGATCTTGGGGTACAGCTCTGCCACCTCCTTGCAGCACTGCAGGAACAGCCCGTCGCCCAGCTTCCTGAGGCAAGAAACACCCGAGGGTTTGCAGGACAGCACCGGGGGGTCCCAGCACAGGGGAGAGGCAGGAGACCCCCGTGGGGCAGGGGCAGGAGGGTCCCTCACATGATGTTGGCCTTGTGCACGGCTGTCACCTTGGAGCGCCCCTTCTTGGTGGCGAAGTCGAAGGCGAACTTGGCGATGCGCTGGGACTTGGTGCGGGTGATGATCTTCAGGCACTCGATCACCCCCTTGGCACTCTGGGGAGGGGGCAGGGGGTGACCAGCCCCCCCAGGCACGCAGCACCCCACCCCCCCCGGCTTTATGGGGCAGGGACCAGGACACTGGGTTGCTCCCCATCCAGAAGTTCCTACATCCCCATGTCCCTCCCGCAGCCACCGCGGCCCTGCTGGAGCACTGAACATCCTCCCATCCCAGCCTGGAGCATCCCTGCTGCTCCTGAAGGACCATGGAATGGTGAAGGTGGGAAGGGACCTCAGAGATCACCCAGTCCCACCCCTGCATGGGCAGGGACACCTCCCAGCAGCCCAGGCTGCTCCAAGCCCCATCCAACCTGCCCTTCAACACCTCCAGGGATGGGGCAGCCACAGCTTCCCTGGGCAACCTGGGCCAGGCTCTCCCCACCCTCACAGCCCAGAATTTCTCCCTCCCATCTCAGCTCCAGCTCCCTCTGCCAGCTGGAAACCCTTCCCCCTGCTCCCATCCCTCCCTGCCCTTGTCCCAAGCCCCTCCCCAGCTTTCCTGGAGCCCCTTCAGGCACTGGAAGGTGCTCTCAGGTCTCCCTGGAGCCTTCTCTTCTCCAGGCTGAACCCCCCAACTCTCCCAGCCTGGCTCCAAAGCTGCTCCAGCCCTCCCAGCATGTCCACTGGACCCTTTCCAACAGGTCCATGTCTTTCCTGTGCTCCCTGGCCCTGCTGGCCATGCCTATCTTGATGCAGCCCAGGACACAACTGTCCCCCTGGTCATGCTGGATGTCCCTGGGATGTGCTGCAGGAGCAGGACCAACCCTGCAGAGCAAGCTGAGGTACCTCGTGCTCCAGGGAGCTGTACTCCCCCTCTGTCTGCTCCCGGATGATCACCAGGTCCAGGTTGTTGTGCCTGGTCTTGTAGCCTGGCAGGCTCTTCACGTGCACCACGTTGGCAAACAGGTCCAGCTTGCGCCTGGGGGGCAGCACCCTCAGCTCCCACCAGGGCTGGGGACACCCTGCTACCCAGGGCAGCAGCTGGGGGTTGTGAACAGATCCCCCCTCCTGACACCTTCCCATGGCTGGCCACCCACCCACCCACCCATCCC
>NW_009951878.1:916-2831 GCF_000747805.2 Chaetura pelagica | reverse complement strand
CAGGATCCTGAAGGATCCTTCCATTCCCACAACTTCATTCCTTTCCTGCCCAGCCCAGCCCTGGCTCCCCCAGCAGAGCCCCCCGGGCACCAGCCCCATGTCCCACCTGAGCCTCATGTCATAGGATGCCAGCTCTCCCTTGTACTCCATGGGGGTGTGGATCTTGCCTGGGAAGACAGGGAGCAGGAGTGAGGAACGGGAGCCAGGATGGACACCCAGTGGGGAGGGCTGGGGGAGCTCCAGCAAAACCTCAGCCCACTCTGAAGGATCCCTCTGGGGACCCTCCGGCTCTGGGGGGCACATCCCAGAGATCTCAACTCAAAACAGGGAGAAGAGCAGGAGGAACAGCTTAAAACTGGGAGAGGGAGATGGAGGATGGACAGGAGGGGGAATTCTGGGCTGTGAGGGTGGGGAGAGCCTGGCCCAGGCTGCCCAGGGAAGCTGTGGCTGCCCCATCCCTGGGGGTGTTGAAGGGCAGGTTGGGTGGGGCTTGGAGCAGCCTGGGCTGCTGGGAGGTGTCCCTGCCCATGCAGGGGGGGGACTGGGTGGTCTTCTAGGTCCCTTCCCACCCAAACCAGGCTGGGATTCTGTGCTACAAGCCCCGCTTTGACAGCACCAGTAAAGCAAGCACTGGGGTCTTGCTGCTCAGCTCAAAACCAGCAGGACTCCTCCCCCAGGACCAACCACAGCAACTCCTGCCCCTGCCAAGGCTGCCCAGAGCCCCTACCGATCAGGGCCACCTTGCTCGCCTTCATGGAGTCAACCACCTGGTCCAGCTTCTCCTCGGATGCCATGTTCTGCACCTCGCTCAGGTGATGCTCATCAAACACCACGGGCACACTGGCAGCCTGGGCAGGAGGGACACGGGTCAGGGGGCTGGGGCACAGCTCACCCAGGGGCTCTGAGGGCTGGGACACGTGTCCTGCTCAGTGAGGAGAGGGAATGTGGCCAAGGAGGCCACCAGCATCCTGGCTGGTGTCAGCAGGGTGGGCAGCAGCAGCAGGGCAGGGATCGTGTCCCCGTGCTGGGCACTGGGGAGGGGGCACCTCGAGTCCTGGGGGCAGGGCTGGGCCCCTCAGGACAGGAAGGACATGGAGGGGCTGGAGCGTGTCCAGGGAAGGGCAGGGGAGCTGGGGAAGGGGCTGGAGCACAAGGGTGAGCAGGAGCAGCTGAGGGAGCTGGGGGTGTCCAGCCTGGAGCAAAGGAGCTGAGGGGAGACCTGCTGGCTCTGCAGCTGCTGAGAGGAGGTTGGAGCCAGGGGGGTCGGGCTCTGCTCCCCAGGAACAAGCCCTGGGACAAGAGGGAACGGCCTCAAGTTGTGCCAGGGGAGGTGGAGGTTGGATCTGGGGAACAAACTGGCCTGTGATCCCTCCCTGTTCCCAGCCTGGACAGTGTCACAGGGACAGGGACCCAGTGGGTGATGCCCTGGGCTCTGCTGGCTCCAGGACACAACCCCAGGCTGGGAATGTTTCCCACAGGAATGAGGCTGTTTCCCAGCTGCTGCTGCTGCTGAGCCTGAGCCCATTACTGGGCAGGGTAGGAACTCAGGGCCTCCATCCCAGTCCCCAGCCCAGTCCCTGCTCCCCTCCTCCACCTCTGCTCCCCCCATCCCAGCCCCCCCTCACCTTGAAGACCTCCTTCACAGCCTGCATCAGCTCGGGGCCCACCCCATCCCCAGGCAGCATGGTCACCTGGAAGGTGCCCTCGGGGCGGTTGTTCTCCACCTGCAGAGAGCAGAGCAGGGTCACCCCTCTGCTGCATCCCGGGGCTGATCCAACAGGATCCCCTGGCAGGGGCTGGGGAGGCACAGCTCCATCCCAGAGAACAGGGAGGGACCTACTGCAATGCCAATGCTGAGCTGGAGCAGCTCCTGTTGCTGTGGACACAGCAGGCAGCAGAGAACCCCACCCCTCGG
>NW_009951878.1:0-794 GCF_000747805.2 Chaetura pelagica | reverse complement strand
TGGGATCCAGGGGCAGCAGAGACCCCCATTCCCGGGATCCAGGGGCAGCAGAGACCCCCATTCCCAGGATCCAGGGGCAGCAGAGACCCCCATTCCCAGGATCCAGGGGCAGCAGAGACCCCCATTCCCAGGATCCAGGGAGATGTTTTCCTCACACAACATCTCCAGGCACCATCTCCCCCTCAAGAACATCACCTCATGACACTGAACCTCCCCTCATCCCTACCCCATGTCCCCAGGATCTCCCCAGCCCCACCCCCAGCTGGATCCACACTCTCTCACAGCTTTCTGCTTTTTTTCATTTAATTTTCTTTTTTTTTGGCCCTGAAAATAAAACCTGGAAGTGCTGAGCAAAACCAGGCCTGCAGGGGGATCCCTCAGACAGCCCAGCTGCACAGCAGCTGCAGAGGGACCCTGCTCAAGGGCACAGGGACACACCCAGAGCCTCAAATAACAGGAGGCAACTCCCCTGATCCACGGGAAAAGGCACCAGCTCGATGAGACAATTCTGGATGAACCCACAGGGTTGGTTCTTCCACCCTTCACTCCACAGAAAACGGCTCATCCCTCATTCCCTGCCCCCAGGGCCTGGATCACCCTCGTGCCTGCTGAGCTGCTCCTGCCTCGGTCAGTCTCCAGCCATCCCATTATTCCCTGTATTTTTGAACTCAGGATGAACTGGCACCGACTGGAGCCAAAGGATGTTCACCAGGGCTGAGCTCTGGGGGGTGGTTTTGGCAGAGAAACCCCCCCCAGCAGGACCCTGGCAGCACCCCTGCCCACCCCTCACCCCC
>NW_009951877.1:2132-2645 GCF_000747805.2 Chaetura pelagica | reverse complement strand
CTCCACCACAGGAACATCTGGTCCCAGTTCCCAGCACCCCCAGAGCCCGGGGGGGGGGACACCCCTGAAGGACACCCCTCCCAGTGTCCCCATCCCTGCCCAGTGTCCTTATCCCAGTGTTTTCATCCCAGTGTCCTCATCTCCATCCTGGTGTCCCCATCCCAGTGTCCCCATCCCCCAGTGTCCTCATTCCAGTGTCCTCATCCCCATCCCAGTGTCCCCATCCCAGTGTCTTCATCCTAGTGTCCTCATTTCCATCCCAGTGTCCTCGTCTCCATCCCAGTGTCCTCATTCCAGTGTCTTCATCCTGGTGTCCTTGTCTGTATCCCAGTGTCCCCATCCCCATCCCAGTGTCTCCATCCCAGTGTCCTCATCCCCATCCCAGTGTCCTCATCCCCATCCCAGTGTCCTCGTCCCAGTGTCCTCATCTCCATCCCAGTGTCCTCATCCCAGTGTCTTCATCTTGGTGTCCTCATTTCCATCCCAGTGTCCTCATCCCCATCCCAGTGTCCT
>NW_009951877.1:0-910 GCF_000747805.2 Chaetura pelagica | reverse complement strand
GGGGGGGGCAGGGGGGACAGGCCCAGGGCTGCGTCCCCTCTGCGCCTTCCCTGTTCCCCCTGTCCCTTCCCCATCCCAATGTCCCTTCCCCATCCCAATGTCCCTTCCCCATCCCAATGTCCCTTCCCCATCCCAATGTCCCTTCCCCATCCCAATGTCCCTTCCCCATCCCAATGTCCCTTCCCCGTCCCAACATCCCTTCCCCATCCCAACGTCCCTTCCCCGTCCCAATGTCCCTTCCCCATCCCAACGTCCCTTCCCCATCCCAACATCCCTTCCCCATCCCAATGTCCCTTCCCCATCCCAACATCCCTTCCCCATCCCAACATCCCTTCCCCATCCCAATGTCCCTTCCCCATCCCAACATCCCTTCCCCATCCCAACGTCCCTTCCCCATCCCAATGTCCCTTCCCCATCCCAATGTCCCTTCCCCATCCCAACATCCCTTCCCCGTCCCAACGTCCCTTCCCCGTCCCAACGTCCCTTCCCCATCCCAATGTCCCATGGGATCAGGACATCCCTGCACCCCAGGATCGGGGCACCCCCCGTGCTGTGGGATCCGGGCACCCCCATCTCTTGGGATGGGGGTTACCCCGTGCCATGGGAACGGGACCTCCCTGGACCCCCATGGACACTCCCATAACCTGGGATTGGGGTGTCCCTGTGCCACCCTGCACCCCAGGACAGGGGTACCCCCATGCTGTGGGACTGGGGCACCCCCACCCCCCAGGACAGGGGTACCCCCATGCTGTGGGACTGGGGCACCCCCACCCCCCAGGACAGGGGTACCCCAGTGCCAAGAGAATGGGGCATCCCTGGATCCCCCAGGACACCCCACCCCCCAGGATTGGGGAACACCCCACACCACGGGAACAGGACATCCCATCCCTGGGGCACCCCCACCCCCCAG
>NW_009951876.1:2544-3255 GCF_000747805.2 Chaetura pelagica | reverse complement strand
GGGGGGGGGTCCCTGCCAGTGTCCCCATCCCCCTTGGAGGGTCCCCAACCCCTAAGAGTGTCCCTTGTTGGTGTCCCCCTTCCATTAGTGGGGTCTTTCCCCATGTCCCCAAGCCCCTCTGGGTGTCTCCACAGGTGTCCCCAACCCCTGGTGGTGTCCCCAGTTCCTGGGGGGGTCCCCACCTGTGTCCCCATCCCCCTTGCCAGTGTCCCCACCCACTGGGGGAGTGTCCCCATTGCTCTGGGGGGTCCCCATCTCCTGTCTCTTGCTGGTGTCCCCAAGCCCTTCTAGGTGTCCCCACCGATGTCCCCATCCCCTTAGTGGGGTCCTTCCCCATGTCCCCAACCCCTCAGGGGGGTCCCCACTAGTGTCCCCATCCCCCTTGGGGTATCCCCAGTCCTCTGAGCTTGTCCCCAACCCCTCAGGTTGTCCCCAACTCCTGACAGTGTCCCTTGTTGGTGTCCCCAACCCTTTAGTGGGGTCCTTCCCCGTGTCCCCAACCCCTCTGGGGGGGTCCCCACTAGTGTCCCCAACCTCCTTGGGGGATCCCCAACCCCTCAGCTTGTCCCCACTAGTGTCCCCAACCCCCTTGCCAGTGTCCCCACCCACTGGGGGGGATCCCCCTTCCCCCACAGCTTGTCTCTTCCAGTGTCCCCAACCCTTCCAGTGTCCCCCTCCCCCAAACCCTTGTCCCCCCAGTGTCCCCCTCCC
>NW_009951876.1:0-953 GCF_000747805.2 Chaetura pelagica | reverse complement strand
CCCCATGCAGTGCTCGGCGCTGCGCAAGAACGGCTTCGTGGTGCTCAAGGGCAGGCCCTGCAAGATTGTGGAGATGTCCACCTCCAAGACGGGCAAGCACGGCCACGCCAAGGTACCTGGCACCCCAGAAATCCTGCCCAGCACCCCAAAAATCCTCCCCTGCACCCCAAAAATCTTCCCTGTGTCACAAAAACCCTCCCTGCGCCACCAAAAACCTGACACGTCACCCCAAACGTCATCCCTAACATCTCAAAAGACTAACTAGGACCCTAGGTAGGTACCCAGGCACCCCTGACTGCCCCAAAACTTGAGGTGGAACCCCAAAAATCCAGCCCTGCACCCCAAAAATCCTGCCGTGCACCCCAAAAACCCTCCCCCTGCCACAAAAATCCTCCCCGCGCCACCAAAAATCTGACACGTGAGCCCAAAAATCACCCCTAACACCTCAAAAGACCAACTAGGACCCCAGGCAGGTAGCCAGGCACCTCTGAGCACCCTAAAACTTGAGGTGGGACCCCAGACATCCAGCCCAGCACCCCAAAAATTCTCCCCTGCACCCCAAAAATCTTCCCTGTGTCACAAAAATCCTCCCTGTGCCACTAAAAATCTGACACACGAGCCCAAAAATCACCCCTAACACCTCAAAAGACCAACCCAGGACCCCATGTGGGTACATGGGCACCCTTGAGCACCCCAAAACCTGAGGTGGGACCCCAAAAGTCCTGTCCTGCACCCCAAAAAACTGAGGTGGGACCCCAAAAAACACCCCAAACATCTCAACCAACTCAGGATCCTACATGGGGTTCAAGCAGCTCCAAGACAGGCAAGAAGGGCCAAATCAAGGTCCCTGGCACCCCAAAACCCCCTCCCTGCACCCCAAAACCCCCTCCCTGCGCCCCAAAACCCAACTCAGGACCCCTAAAAAGCCCCCCCTGCACCCCAAAAAACTCACT
>NW_009951875.1:1928-2241 GCF_000747805.2 Chaetura pelagica | reverse complement strand
AACTCATAGACCCTCCAACCCAACCCATGGATCCCCCAACCCAACCCAACGACCCCCAACCCAACTCATCGACCCTCCAACCCAACCCATGGACCCTCAAACCCACCCCATAAACCTCCCAAATCAACCCATGGACCTTCCAAATCAACTAATGGAGCCCCCAAACCCGTGGACACCCCCAACCCAACCCATGGACCCCCCAACCCAACCCATGGACCCTCCAACCCAACCCATGGACCCTCCAACCCACCCCATAAACCTCCCAACCCAACCCATGGACCCCCCCAACCAAACCCAGGCCCCCCCGCACCAA
>NW_009951875.1:0-277 GCF_000747805.2 Chaetura pelagica | reverse complement strand
GACCCCACCAGTGCCCCCCCCAGCGACCCCACCAGCCCCTCCACGCCCGGCTTGGGGGGGGGGTGCCCCCGTTTTTGGGGTGTCCCCCCCTCACCTGGCGGCCAAGAAGAGGACACAACTGACGGCCAAGTAGGCGAGGAGCATGAAGAGCCAAACGGCCGGGGAGAAGGGGTCTAGGAAGGAGAAATACCCCGGCTTGCGGCCCTGGGGGGACACGGGGTGAGACCCCCGGCTCCAAACCGCCCCCCAGAACCCACCAGAACCCACCAGGACCTCC
>NW_009951874.1:0-943 GCF_000747805.2 Chaetura pelagica | reverse complement strand
GCAGGAGCTGGTAGAGCAGCCCCAGGCGCTGGGCCAGCACCAGGGCCACCAGGGCCACCAGCAGGGCCACCAGGGCCGTGCAGGCGCAGCCAACGCTGCTCAGGAGCTCCATGGGGACCTGGGTAATTAAACCTGGGTTAATTGAACTGACCCCGGATTAACTGACCCCATATTAAACCTGGGTTAATTGAACCTGGGTTAACCGAACCTGGATTAACCAAACCTGGATTAATCCAGGTTAAACCTGGATTAATTGAACCTGGATTAACTGACCCCAGATTAATCGAACCAGGATTAATCAAACCAGGATTAATCGAACCAGGATTAATTGACCCCAGATTAATCAAACCCAGATTAACTGACTCCAGATTAACTGACCCCAGATTAATTGAACCTGGATTACTCAAACCAGGATTAATTGAACCTGGATTAATCAAACCTGGATTAATAGAGCCTGGATTCATTAAACCTGGACTAATCAAGCCTGGATTAATTAAAACTGGATTAATTGAACCCAGATTAATCAAATCAAATTAATTGAACCCAGATTAATTGAACCTGGATTAATTGAACCAAATTAATCAAACCCAGTCTAATTGATCCCAATTAACTGAACCCAGTTTAATTGAACCTAATTAACTGAACCCAGCTTAACTGAACTCAATTAATTGAACCCAGTTCATTCAACCCAGTTTAACTGAATACAGTTCATTTAACCCAACTAATTGAACCTAGTTAATCAAACCCAGTTTCATTGAACCCAGTTTAACTAAAACCAGTTTAATGGAACCCAGTTAATTGAACCCAATTAATGGAACCTAATTAATCGAACCCAGTTTAATCAAACCTAATTAAACCCAACTCATTCAACCCAGTTAATCAAACCCAGTTTAACTGAAACCAGTTTAACCGAGTTTACCAAACCCACTTCAATGGACCCCAG
>NW_009951873.1:0-1581 GCF_000747805.2 Chaetura pelagica | reverse complement strand
CCACAAAACCTCCCCAAAACAACCCAAAATACCCCCAAATACTCTCAAACAGCCCCAAAACCTCCCTAAAACAGCCCAAAATATCCCCAAATATCCTCCAACAGCCACAAAATTGGCTCAAAACAGTCCAAACCAGCCCTAAATACCCCCAGACAGCCACAAAACCTCCCCAAAACAACCCAAAATAGCCCTAAATACCCTGAAACAGCCCCAAAACACTGCAAAACCAGCCCAAAATGCCCCCAAATACTCTCAAACAGTCCCAAAACCTCCCTAAAACAGCCCCAAACCAGCCCTAAAGACCCCCAAATCCCCTCCAACAGCCCCAAAATCAGCCCAAACCAGCCCTAAATACCCGAAAATACCCTCTAACAGCCCCAAAACCTCCCTAAAACAGCCCCAAACCAGCCCTAAAGACCCCCAAATACCCCCAAACAGCCCCAAAACCTCCCCAAAACAGCCCAAAATACCCACAAATGCCCTCCAACAGCCCCAAAATCAGCCCAAACCAGCCCTAAATACCCGAAAATACCCTCTAACAGCCCCAAAACCCTGCAAAACCAGCCCAGAATGCCCCCAAATACTCTCAAACAGCCCCCAAACCTCCCTAAAACAGCCCAAAATCCCCACAAATGCCCTCAAACAGCCCCAAAATGACACCAAAGTATTCCTAAGTATGCCAAAACCTCCCCAAAACAGCCCAAAATATCCACAAATACCCTCCAACAGCCCCAAAATCAGCACCAAACCACACAAAATACCCTTAAACATCCTGGAACAGCCCCAAAACACTGCAAAACCAGCCCAAAATACCCCCAAATACCCTCAAACAGCCCCAAAATTGGCCCAAAACAGCCCCAAACCAGCCCTAAATACCCTGAAACAGCCCCAAAACACTGCAAAACCAGCCCAAAATACCCCCAAATACCCTCCAACAGCCACAAAACCTCCCCAAAACAGCACAACCCCCCCAAAAACGTTCCTAAAATGCCTCAAAATTACCTGAAAACCCTTCTAAATGCCCCAAAACACCTTAAAATGGCAAAAAACACCCCCAAACACCCCTAAAATACCCCAAAACAGCCCCAAAACCAGCACTAAAACAGCCCAAACTGCTCCTAAAACCCCCCCAAGGATTCCAAAGCAGCAAAAAACACCCCAAACCAGCCCCAAAATACTTTCAAGTGCCCCACAACAACCCCAAACCAGCCCAAAATAGCAGAAAACAGCCCGAAAATACCCCCAAACAGCCCTGAAATGCCCCCAAACAGCACAAAAATACACCTAAATACCCCAGAACAGCCCCAAAACACCCCTGAACTGCCCCAAAACACCCCCAAACTGCCCCAAAATACCCCCAAACTGCCCCAAAACCAGCCCTAAAATACTTTCAAGCACAAAACAACCCCAAACCAGCCCAAAATACCCCCAAACAGCCCTGAAATGCCCCCAAACAGCACAAAAAATACACCTAAATACCCCAGAACAGCCCTAAAACACCCCCAAACTGCCCCAAAACGCCCCCAAACGGCCCTAAAATACCCCAAAACTACCCCAAAACACCCCAAAAATGCCCCAAAA
>NW_009951872.1:0-434 GCF_000747805.2 Chaetura pelagica | reverse complement strand
CACACCACGGGGACAGGGACAAGGACACTGCCAGCTCCCCCCATCACACCACGGGGACAGGGACACCACACAGGGACACACACCATGGGGACAGGAACACCACACAGGGACACACACTGCTTGGGGATGGGGACACCAGCACGGACCCCAGCACTGCATGGTGGCACCAGGGCCCCAGAGTGGCACCACCTGGGCACACGGTCACCAGCAGAGTCCTTACCCTGGTCGAAGGGTCCCCAGCCCAACCCCACGGCCCCGTGTCCCTGGATACAACATCCCCAACACGGACCCACTCATCCCCAGCACAGAACCATCCCCAAACCTCAGCCACACTACAAGGTCCCCAACGCAGGCTGGGGGCGCCACGTTCCCACCCTTAGCTGAGGTGTCCCCTGCCCAAAGGTGTCCCTCAGTGCCCCTCAGTGTCCCTCACC
>NW_009951871.1:4389-4738 GCF_000747805.2 Chaetura pelagica | reverse complement strand
AAGCGAGGGACGTGGATAACGGAAGGTGGGAAGGACACGGGTGATGGGAGAAGGGGAAGTGGGCACAGAAAATGAAAGGGGGGACACATGGATGACAAAGGGGGACAAGGATGCCAGAAGGGGACACACACACACACACGCACACACACACAAAGGGGACATGGATAACAGAAGGCAGTGGATATGGATGATGGGAGGAGGGGGGACACAGATGCTGGAAGGGGTCAGGGATGGGTGTGAGCGCTGAGCTGAAGACCTGGCACAACTCATTGCCCTGTTCCAACACGGTCCCCCAAGGGAACAGCCCAGCCCTGACTCCCCCTCCCCACCCGGCGCCCCCCCACCCCCT
>NW_009951871.1:2025-3461 GCF_000747805.2 Chaetura pelagica | reverse complement strand
CCCCCTCCCCAGCCCCTGAGCTCACCTGGAAGTCGAAGGTGAGGGGGCTGCCCACGTCCTGCTCACTCTGCATGGCTGACTCGCCCACCACTGTCCCACTGAAGTGTGACTGGGCATGGGAGGGGGCTCTGGGGAGAAGATGGGGACAGGCATGGCGAGGGGGACAGGGGGCACCTCTGGGTCCTGGGACACGGTGGGGGGGCTGTGTCCCCTCCTGACACAGCCAGACGTGGGGGGACACTCACACGGGTCTGGTCGTTGTAGTCCACCAGCAGCTTGGCCAGCACAGGCTGCAGGTCCTCCTGGGTGCTCTGCCTGTGGGGGCACCGGGGTCCACGTCACCCACCGTGAAGCCCTGGGGTCCCCATCTCCCCCACCTCTGCTTTCCAACCCTTCCCAGCCCAGCCACGCTGCTGGACACGATCCCACTGGACACGATCCCACTCCACCACCACCTTCCCACCAAGGGAAGGAGCAGCCACGGCTTCAGGGACCCTCTTCCCACCCCATCCCCACCCGCCTGGGGACACTCACGTGGACAGATCCAACACCACCAGGACCTCCCGCGTGTCCAGCGAGATGCCAATGGCCTCAAAGGTGATGATCAGCTCTGCCTGCAGCACAGGGAGACCATGGAGCACCTTCCCTACCTACTGAGACCCCAAAAAACATCTCGGTGGGCACCCACTCACCCTCTGGTTCCTCTTAAAAGGGTTGCCCAGCTCGCACAGCACCGTCTCCTCGATGACACAAGCTCCGCTCTGGGGGAGGAGAAGAGGGTGAGGAACATCTGGCAGAGCCCACCCGGGCCCTCCTGGAGCTGGGGAGGGGGAGGCCATGGCCCACCGGGCGGACGGAGGAGGGCAGGAGGCTGTCGGGGACGGTGACATTGAGCAGGGCCTCGTGGGCGTCCTCCCCGTCGGTGGGGCCGGTGGGGACGTTGGTGATGTTGATGCTCAGGTAGAGCTTCCTCACATCCCGGCTGTACTGCAGCACCTGGGTCCCGTTCAGCCTGCGCAGAGACCGGCCCCGCTCAGCACACGGGTGGGTCACACCATGGGGGATGGAGACCCCCCCTCAGCCCAAGGGGGTGACCCCCTTTCAGCCTGCGCAGAGACCGGCCCCGCTCAGCACACGGGTGGGTCACACCATGGGGGATGGAGACCCCCCCTCAGCCCAAGGGGGTGACCCCGTTCAGCCTGCACAGAGACCAGCCCCGCTCAGCACACGGGTGGGTCACACCAGGGGGATGGAGACCCCCCCCCAGACCAGGGTGGGGATGACCCCGTTCAGCCTGCGCAGAGACCGGCCCCGCTCAGCACACGGGTGGGTCACACCATGGGGGATGGAGACCCCCCTCAGCCCAAGGGGGTGACCCCGTTCAGCCTGCACAGAGACCGGCCCCGCTCAGCACACTGGTGGGTCACACCAGGGGG
>NW_009951871.1:0-1721 GCF_000747805.2 Chaetura pelagica | reverse complement strand
CCCCCCCAGACCAGGATGGGGATGACCCCGTTCAGCCTGTGCAGAGACCGGCCCCGCTCAGCACACGGGTGGGTCACACCATGGGGGATGGAGACCCCCCCTCAGCCCAAGGGGGTGACCCCATTCAGCCTGTGCAGAGACCGGCCCCGCTCAGCACACGGGTGGGTCACACCAGAGGGATGGAGACCCCCCCCCAACCAGCCTAGGGTGGAGGAGTGACCCCGTTCACCCTGTGCAGAGACCAGTCACACTCAGCACACAGGTGGCCAACCCCAGAGGGATGGAGTCCCCCAGAAGCCCAGGACAGGGTGACCCCATTCAGCCTGTGCAGAGCCCGACCACCTACAGGTGGGTCACCCCCAAGGGATGGAGACCCCCCCCCCAGCCTAGGAGGGTGACCTATGGCCGAGGGGGATGGCACAGCGGGTGGCAGAGGTGGGAGGGGACCCGGAGGGACCTGTTGTCACCTGGGCAGGGGCTGGTTCTGGTCGGTGACGAAGCTGCTCTGGAGCTGGAGGTTGCTGTAGCACTTGTTGTCGGAGCCACACTCCTTCTGGAACTCGATCTGGAGGGACAGGGGTGTCCCCATGAGCCTCCTGCCACCCCCCAGCCCAGGCCAGACAGGACACTTTGCAGCTCCATCACCCCCAAACCTTGGTCTCGTTCTGGTGGGACTGGTCCTGGTTGAGGACGGGGAAGGCATCGAGGGAGTGGGGGCCCAGCTGGAAGGTCCTGGGCTTCTCCACCAGGGAGTAGTTCATGGAGAGCACGATGGGGTGCAGCTTGTCCCGGATGTTGTCCTGGGGCAGGGGATGGGGCAGGAATCACAGCAAGGCCCTGACACCCCTCCCAGCCCCCAGGGAAAGGGGAAGGGAAGGGGAAAGGGAAAGGGGAAAGGGGAAAGGGAAAGGGGAAGGGAAAGGGAAAGGGAAAGGGAAAGGGAAAGGGAAAGGGAAAGGGGAAAGGGAAAGGGGAAGGGAAAGGGGAAGGGAAAGGGGAAAGGGAGCAAAAGGGAAAGTGGGGAGGAAAGGGAAAGGGAAAAGGAAAGGGAAAAGGGAAAGGAGGAGAAAATGGAAAAGGGAAAGGGGGGGAAAGGAAGAACTTCCACCTCTTTTCCCAGCCCTGCTGTTTCCAGGACCCCCCGCTCCCCTCATCCCTCTGCACGTCTCCCAGGAGCTGATCCCCCTCAGGAGCAGCTGCCAGTGCGGCCGGACACGTGTGCCCTGCCCCGTGCCCTGACACACACACGTGTGCCCTGCCCTGTGCCCTGACACACACACGTGTGCCCTGCCCTGTGCCCTGACACACACACGTGTGCCCTGCCCTGTGCCCTGACACACACACGTGTGCCCTGCCCTGTGCCCTGACACACACACGTGTGCCCTGCCCTGTGCCCTGACACACACACGTGTGCCCTGCCCTGTGCCCTGCCACACACACGTGTGCCCTGCCCCGTGCACGGACACACACGTGTGCCTGGACACACACACACGTGTGCACAGATACACACGTGTGCACGGGCACACTCACCAGCAGCAGGAGCTCCCGGGACTCGCAGCGGGTGTCGGGCAGGGGGAAGGTGCCGCGGTAGGTGGCCGAGTGGGTCCCCAAAAACCTGACCCTGGGGGGGTGCCGGTCCCTGTCTGCATCCAGGGTGTACTCCAGGGCTGGGGGGGGTTCAGAGATGTGCCCTTAGTGTGTGCTCACACACGTGTGCCACC
>NW_009951870.1:0-581 GCF_000747805.2 Chaetura pelagica | reverse complement strand
TCGTCTTCATCTTCAAATTTTCTTCTTCTTCATATCTGTCTACTTCTTCTTCTTCTCTTTCTTCTCTTTCTTCTTCTTCTTGTTCTTCTTCTTCTTTTTCCTCATCTTCATCTTCCTCTTCATCTTCAACTTTTCTTCTTCTTCTTCATCTTCTCCTTTTCTGCTTCTTCTTCTTCTTCTTCTTCTTCTTCGTGTCAGTCTTCTTCTTCTTCTCTTTCTTCTCCTTCTTCTTCTTGTTCTTCATCTTCCACTTTTCTTCTTCTTCTTCTTCTTCTTCTTCTTCTTCTCCTTCTTCTTCTTCTTCTTCTTCTTCTTCTTCTTCTTCTTCTTCGTCTTCTTCGTCTTCTTCTTCTTCTTCAAGGTCGTCTTCATCTTCTTCTTTTCTTTTTCTTCTTCTTCTTCTTCTTCTTCTTCTTCTTCTTCTTCTTCTTCTTCTTCTTCCTCTTCTTCCAATTCTTCAAGGTCGTCTTCATCTTCTACTTTTCTTCTTCTTCTTCGTCTTCATCTTCGTCTTCGTCTGCATCTTCAACGTTTCTTTTTCTTCTTTTCTTCTTTGTCACAGTTTGACTCAGGTCCGACAA
>NW_009951869.1:871-1220 GCF_000747805.2 Chaetura pelagica | reverse complement strand
AAAAACAGCCCCAGGACACCCAGAAATAGCCCACATACCCCCAAAACACCCCAAAATTCCCCCAAAATACCCCGTAGGCACCCCAAAATACCCCTAAACACCAAAAAATACCCTTGGGATCTCCAGAAACAGCCCCAGGACACCCCAAAATACCCTCTGACATCCCAAAATACCCCTGGGACCTCCAGAAATGCTCCCAGGACACCCCGAAATACCCCCAAAACACCCAGAAATAGCCCAAATACTCCCCAAACACCCCAAAGTTCCCCTAAAATACCCCCAAAATACTCCTGGGACCTCCAAAAACACCCCCAGGGCACCCCAAAATACCCCCAGGACCCCCAGAAAT
>NW_009951869.1:0-708 GCF_000747805.2 Chaetura pelagica | reverse complement strand
CTAAAAATACCCCCAAACCACCCCCCAGACACCCAAAATACCCACCAAAACACCCCAAAATACTCTTGGGACCCCTTGGACACCCCAAAATACCCCCAAAACACCTCAAAATACCCCTCAGACACACCCAGAAAACCCCGGGATCCCCAAAAACAGCCCCAGGACCCCCAAAATACCCCTCAGGCACTTTGAAATACCCCAAACACCCCCAGGACACCCCAAAATACCCCCATGCCTCCTAAAATACTCCTGAGACCCCCAAAACACCCTCCTGATGCCATGAAACACCCTCAAAATACTCCCAAAACACCCCAAAATACACCCCAAAATACCCCTGGGACCCCCAAAATGCCTCAAAATACCCCCAGGGCCCCCAAACACACCCTAAAATGCCCTAGAAACACCCAAAAATACCCCCAAAACACCTCAAAATACTGAATATCCCCAAAATACACCCCAAAATACCCTTGGGACCCTCAAAATACCCCCTAAATACCCCAATAAATACCCCAAAATAGTTTCAGGACCCCCAAAAATGCCCCAAAATACCCCCAAAACCACCTCAAAATAGTCCTGGAACCCCCAAAATACCCTTAAACACCCCAAAATATCCCCAAAATACCCTCAGAGCCTTCAAAATACCCCAGAACACCCCAAAACACTCTTAGGACCCCTTCAAATACACCCCAAAATACCCCACAACCCCTT
>NW_009951868.1:0-215 GCF_000747805.2 Chaetura pelagica | reverse complement strand
GGACGCAGGGAGGGGACAGCACCTATAGGGAACAGCACCTATAGGGGACACAGGTAGGGGACAGCACCTATAGGGGACAGCACCTATAGGGGACACAGGGAAGGGACACCACCTATAGGGGACAGCACCTATAGGGACATTGGGAGGGGACAGCACCTATAGGAGACACATACAGAAAACACTTTGAAGAGACAACACCCATATGAACCCCCAGA
>NW_009951867.1:0-405 GCF_000747805.2 Chaetura pelagica | reverse complement strand
GGAGTGATCTAGATGGTCCTTAAGGCCCCTTAAAACCCAGACCAGTCTGGGATTCAAAGGTCCATCCATGCCCCACGGTTGTGTTCAGTGTTGAATCTTTGGGGCCACCATCTCCTGGGGGTTGTTAGGTGATCAGGTGGTATCAGAGGACTTTAATGCTTATCAGGACAGACCCTGATGAGATCAGGTCACTGTCACTATCATCATTTTACAGAGAGGGGCCTTTTCACCTGCCAGATTCCTCCCCTGGATTCGTTCAGGTGTTCTTTCCACAGGTGGGTCTCTGGAGCCAGAGAAAGCAGCAGAGTCCTTCAGACCAACCCACCCCTCCCTCTAAAAGCAGCTGGGGAGCAGAATTGGCTCACCTGGAGCTCAGGCTGTGCTTGTCAATACCCAGGGTCAGAA
>NW_009951866.1:47138-100176 GCF_000747805.2 Chaetura pelagica | reverse complement strand
AATGCAGTCCTGGTTTTGGTGTTGTCCTCATGTCAAGGGACTTTAAAAGGTCTGGAGAGTTTGCAGCTACTTGAGCACTGTCTCTGGACTCCTGAGCTGAGACAGAGGCATTAGTCATAGTGACTTTTAGAGATTTTGCTGCCATTACTTCAAGTTATGAACAAAGAAAGATTTTCTAAAGACTAATTTTTTGGTAAGACTCTATATTGTTATGTTAGACTTCTCTTCTTGAAGTTCTGCAAATATTCACTTGAAAGAACAGTGTTGCATAAAGAGTTGGTTCAGCATGGCAGCTGACATCAATCTCAGCCAAACATTTTAGGAGTTTCTCTCCTTGAACAGCTTCTCAGCTCTCTGTCATGCTTACCCTGCCGCTAGCAGTTGAGCACAGCACTGAGAGCAGCTAATCCAGTTTTCTGTGTTGTTCTTACCAGGACGCGAATCCTTGCTCTGCTTGGAAATTAACTTCTTTTGTACTTCTGAAAAAGCCAATCTGGCATTCCCACTGCCTTACTGAGATGTTCATCCTCAAGATTCTTTTAAATGCCTGCTGAATAACTATCTACAGATCCCTGCAGGTTGTCTGATAGTCTGTAACTGTTAAATTATCATTTTATTTCCTTTTCAGAGTTCCCTGTGAAAGAGGAGAGTCAAAGTATATAGTTGGACCACTGTTGCAGCTGCAGCCACTCCTCCAGTACTTGTCTCTGGAAGGAGACAGTGAGTTCAAGAGTCATGTAATACACCATGTAATGCATCCTTCAGGAAGGGGGTGTTGAGAATTGAGATGAGAACACCTAAGTGCCTGATAAAGGGGAATGTCCTATGATGCTCTTGAGAAAATCACTCCTGATTTGGTGAAGACTAGGGCTGAAAAAATTTGTATGCTGAAATTTCAACAAGGGCATGTAATGTCAGGACAAGGGATAATGGCTTTAAACTGGAAGAGGGTAGATTTAGCTTAAACATTAGGAAGAAATACTTTGTTGTGTGGGTGGTGAGACGTTGGAACAGGTTGTCTAGAGTAGTTTTGAAAGACCCATCCCTGGAAGTGTTTAAGGCCAGGTTGGATGGAGCTTTCAGCTACTTGGTCTAGTGAGAGGTGTCCCTACCCATGCAGTGGTGTTGGAACTAGATGATCTTAGAGGTACCTTCCAACCCAACCCATTCTATGATTTTCTGATTCTATTATTCTCTGATTTTTTAACACTAAGGGCAGATACCCTTTTATTTACTTAGAATTCTCAGTAACCACAACCCCTCCTTGTGCAGCAGAGCTCTGTTCTTCAAGGTACAGCAACAAGTGCAGACTATTGAATTTCAGTAGCAGTATGCTCTCCCTCCAGCAGCTGTGCCTGAATTCTTATATGTTGAGTACTGGGAAAGTTGCAGGTTACATGAGACCAGTTAGTTTTCAGAGAAGAAACTCCACTTGTCTCACACTCCACCCCCAGGACTGACAGTGCTCATTTTCTAGGTGACACTACTGCTCTTTTAAGTGACACTACTGCTCTGCCAAAGTGGCACGAGTAGCTTCTTTATCTTCCTGCTGTTCTCCCCAGCTGTCTGTTGTGTCTTGTGCTGCCAGATTTTCAGCAATGGTCCCTTTGCAATGGCCAAGGTTCACAGACTGTTGAGCGACAGAAAAACATGCCTTTTGGTTGCAGCTTCCCAAAGGGAGGCACAGGCCTCCCTTTGTTCTTACTGACATGCTCTGCCTTTGGCTTTTGCACTTTTCTCAGTATGGCATTGCTGAACTTCTCACAAGCACCACTCTGCTTCTCTTGCCAGAGAAGTATCAACTTGTTTTTCGTGTTTTAGATCGCTTTTTCCCACTAGATATGTTTCTATTATTTCCTTTGACAGGAGTTTGCTGATGCCACTTTTGCCCTCGCACAGCATGTCTTCCCTCCCTTCGCTTCACTGCCCGTATTCCTTCCTTCAGCAGACTTTCCAAGGTCTGTCTTGCACTGGCTACTGCTTTCCACTTTGCCAAGAGAATAGACAGTCTTCTCTGTCTGCCGTATTCTCTCTAACTACTAATTTCCTATTTGCCTTGTTTTCGCTTTTTTCTTTTCTGTGTACCTGACCACATCCTCCCACCCTTCATAAAACCAGTATGTTGTAAAACATCTTGTGATTCACTGGAAGTGTTCTCAGGCACTGGAACAGACTGGAACAGTAAAATGGTGCAGCCACCATCCCTGGTTGTATTTGAAATATGTGTAGATACGATACTTAGGGACATGATTAAGTGGTGGACTTGGCAATGCTGGGGTAAGAGTTGGCCTTCATGATCTTAAAGGTCTTTCCCAATTAAAATTATCTTATGATTCTATGTCCTGTGCTTCTGCTGTGTTTTTTTCATGTCTGTATTTAATTCTGGTACCCACTGCTGGATGAAAACACTGAATACTGTGTAAGCCCAGCACAACCTTCTTCCGCAGACTTAGTACACTATGCTTTGTACAGTGATTGCTGAAACTATCACCATACTCTAGCTATGTTCTCCTGCTAGTCCCTCTCCTTTTTCCATCCCATTTCTACAAATTAATTTTTGAACTATAGCTGTTGAGTTTTTCCTTGTGTATGTTCAAGCAGCAATTTGCTCCTCTCTCAGGGCTATATCTTGCCTTACATTAGCTGCTGACTGTCCTTTGTGCCATGTTTAACTCAGAGCCCACTCCTCCTCTTTGCTGCTGTACAGACCTCTGACCTTTCATATCACTCCTCCACAAACAGTTCCTACGTTCCTGTTTTTCAATGTGCTTGTGATCTTTTTTCCTCTAAACTCAGGAGATCGCTGTATTTTTTCTTGTTTTACAACCTGGTAAGGAACCTGGTAAGGGCACATCAATTCAAGAGAGATCTCGAGGTGCTGGAGTGAGTACAGAGGAGGGCAACGAAGCTGGTGAAGGGCCTAGAGAATAAATCTTATGAAGAACATTTGAAGGAGCTGGTAGTGTTTAGTTTGGGAAAGAGGAGGCTGAGGGGAGATGTCATCAGTCTCTTCAACTGCCTGAAAGGTCACTGTAGAGAGGCTGGTGCTGGTCACTTCTCACAGATAATTAGCAACAGAACAAGAGGGAATGGCTTCAAGCTGCAACAGGGGAGGTTTAGACTGGACATTAGGGAAAAAAAAAATCACAGAAAGAGTGGTTGGACACTTGAATAGGCTGCCCAGGGAGGTGGTTGTGTCAGCATCCATGGATGTGTAAGGGTCGTTTGGATGTGGTGTTGGTGGATATGGTTTAGGGGAGAACTTTGTAGAGTAGGGATGATGGTTGGACTCAGTGATCCCAAAGGCCTTTTCCAGCCTGAATAGTTCTATGATTCTATAATTCTACGACAAGTGGTTATCAAATTCAGAAGAGAAGAGTGCACGGACTTTAAGGATCTCTCCTAGAAATCGAAATTTTAGGTTAGATGGTCCTGCTGGGCTTATGCAGTGGATTCTGTGTATGGCTTTTTCCTTCTCTTTTGACTCAGGCAATTATAGCAATGGCTGCCTCTTTTCTGTCCTATTACATGTGTAAGTTAACTAGTTGGGTATTTTCAAGCAGTAAATACCAGAAGGATCAATCCATTTTTTTCCCACTGAGAGTACATATTTCCCACTGTAGTCTTTCCCACATCAATTTATTTTCTTATTGTCCTGGATGACAGAAGCACTGTTCAATTCCAGAGACCAGTGCTTGCCGTATTTGAATAGGTAAGGGCTGGTTTGACTTGGTTCCCTGCTGCTGTAGCTGCATTGCTAGTTCTTGGCTCAGAGCTTTGAAAGCTACCCTTCATCTTAGACTGTTCTGCTCCCCTTGCTTACCATCCAGCACTGCAGCCTTCATTCAGCCTCCCTGGCTAGGGAGGTCTCAGCCAGACCTTTTGTAGTAGCTGCATAGATATTGTTCCCAGAGAAGGCCAAGGTCTGCTCATTGCATTTCTACTACTGTGCATCTGTACACATATAATACAGCAACAGGTCTCAAGCCCAAAGAGGCAAATGGCATTTTGTGTCATTGTCCCATTGACCATGTTAGACTTACACTTTTAAATTTGTTTTAGATATATACTATCAGCATGTTTTAGGGATCTAATAAGGGGAATGGTAAAAAAGGGGTCAGGAGCTTGATGCTAAGTTCTTTGTCTTGATTTCAATAGGATTTGGAGATTCATTGTGGGATGTAGTAAGGTTTTAATCCAGCTTAGTGAGGAGAGAGACAAGGTTTTTGGCTGATCTTTTCCAAACTCTTCTGCTTTCAGCCTTCAGGATACAGGATAAAGTTCCCAGTGTTGCATATTGTTTCTTGTGGACCTCTTTAAAAGTCTCAAAAACAATTTCTGTGTATATCATTGCTCGGTATCTCTCACCATAAATATTCATGGAACCTTTGAAGAAAGGAATCTTAGGCATGCTTCATAAAACTTTCTGGTCATTCAGACAGAAAGATAGATATTTTGTAAACTTGTCATTCTTTAAAATATACATACTGTTCAGTAGTTTTAGCATCCCATAATAGTTTTATGTGAAACAGAAGGAGATCAGTTGCAGATGCTTATTTTTAAAAATGGTGGTGATTTATCATATAAATTAGAGATGTGCTTTTTCCAGTAAAATAATCCATGAATGTTAACAGTATAGCAGGCTGTAAATTATGAGGCATCATTAAATCTCTTAACAACTGAGAGTTTTTGAATGGAAGAGTCACAGAACTGAGCATTAATTATAAAGGTATAAGGAAATAAGCTTCTATGTTTGATTTCACATTGCACTTAGATTCATAATTTATCCCCCCCCCTTTTTTTTTTTTGATTGTTTGAATTCAACTTGCTCTGAATATGGTGTATTGTACAGATATTACATCTAAAATAGATGAAATCTTCTTGGCTCTCTGACAAATATATAGTTACCATAAATTAGATATCTTTCTCTAAA
The DNA here is from genome assembly GCF_000747805.2 of Chaetura pelagica. Lineage (NCBI taxonomy): Eukaryota > Metazoa > Chordata > Aves > Apodiformes > Apodidae > Chaetura > Chaetura pelagica. The sequence continues at coordinate 95,243 of NW_009951866.1, read as the reverse complement.
TGGAAGGAATTAAAATCCTGGATGACAACATCATGCAGTAGATGGGAATGGCTCCTCTACATTGCTTAACACAAAAAACCTCACATAAATTGCTGAATCAAAGTCATTACATCTGAGCCTATGTGTTAACAGGAAAACTCAGATATAATGAGTGAACTGTCAAGCCAGCTTATATACATTCCAGGCTTTCAATATCACTGTGCAAAGGACAACATTGGATTTTCACTTCTTTTTAAATTTTTAAAGTGTAGAGAGCTGAAAGGTGTGTGGTGACCCTTCTTCCTGTCATCATGCAACTGGATAATCCTGCTGAGACCTGGAGTGTACATATATTGTCTGTAACCCTTCCAAGTTCCTCTTGGTTTCATTAGCTATTACCACCCTTAGTTTAGTTGCAGAGTGTGCTTGAGGGAAAACAAGTTCCCCTTTTGTGAAAACCATGGTGTAGCTGGGTGTGTTACTGAAATCCTGAGTTTCATAAAGTTCTGGTTCTAATGACATGGCTGGAGCATACAGTCACCTTCAGGAGCCCCCAGGTTTCTAGCAGGTTTCTTTATACAGATTCTGCAACCCAGTTGAAAGAACTTTATGTTTTCATATACCAGTAACTCATTTCATCTTGTCTCTTCTCCTCAGGAGATGATCATCATCCAGATTAACAAAATTCTGTATCTAAAGCAATAGTTCAAATACTATTTTTTTTCAGTACATGGAAATAATAAGGGTTTTTTTTCCTGTGATATTTTAATTTTCTCACAAGGAGTATCAATATTTACCCTTGGACTGAACATTTCCAGAAGCTAATAAACAGTTGGGTTCTTTGGCTTTATCTTCCTCTCTTAATCTCTGCCATTTGTTATTAACTACTCATAAAAGTTTATTGTGTCTGGCATCATTGGTAAAACACCAACAAAAGTGTGCAGTACTCAGTATTTATTTTCTAAGTGAGATGTCTTCTTTAGAATATACTTGCTGCTATGTAAGGTATTTGTCTTCCATTTAACAGAGCTCCTCAGTGCTACTGAAAACTTTCATCACAGAAATGGGAATCCTCCTTGATCTGTTCCCTCTCAGTGCTGAGCCAGAATCTGAAACTCCACTAAGGAAACTGCCAAACAAGAGCATTTTTCCTTGATACTACTCACAGTAGACAGTAGTATATAGATGTACAGTAACTGTACATTCATTTCTACTAAGTAAGCAGAAAGTTTGCAATGACTAAATTTTATTTTGAAAAACAACCTGACACATCCTTCATCAGCTGCTGCATAGATGCTGTTCTGTAAGGGAAGAATTGACCACTATGGATCGCTAGGTGTTGTCTACTTTTCTGAATTCAAAGTATTTTCAAAGGGATCATGTGTACAAGGCTGTCTATACGTGTTTCCAGACAAAAGACAGCTAAATAAACACACTGGGTAGCACTAGAATAGAAAAGTGAGTGCTAAAACAGTTTTGTGACATAGCAGCTATAACATGATAGTTAGCCATAGCTTGCCTGTGGTCTGGAAGGAGCAGCTGTCCTGTAAAAGACCAGAAGATTGAAAAGACATGACCAGGCTGGGAGAAAGAGAAATGGAGCAGGGAAGAGAAAGTCTTGAGAAACATTGTTTGAATACCAGTATTTGGAGTTATTGTTTAAACCAAATGCTATATATGAGATGCGTGTCTCCTGTAATAACCTTACATTTATGAGATATTATTGTTGCTACAGGTAGTGACGAAGATTCTGAAACCAGAAGCAGACATTTTTCTTTTCACTCCAAGGCAGCGATAGGGAAGAAAGGCATAGAATCACAGAATCATAGAATCATAGAATGTGTGCGTGGGAAGGGACGTTACAAGGTCATCTAATCCATTGCGCCCACACACCGCCCCCCCTCCCTGCAGTGCACAGGGACCTTTGTAACAAGATCAGATTGCTCAGAGCCTTATCAAGCCTGACCAAGAATGTTTCCAGGGATGGCCTCCACCACCTCTCTGGGGAGCTTGTTCCAGTGCTTCACCACCTTTATTGTAAAGAACTTCTTAATGTCTGATCTAAGTCTTCCTTGCTCAAAGACCATTGCCCTCATCCTGTTGCTATACACCATTGTAAAGAGTCCCTCCCCAGCTTTCCTGTAGCCCCTTCAGGAACTGGAAGGCGGCTGTAAGGTCTCCCCACAGCCTTATCTTCTCCAGGCTGAACAGCCCCAGCTCTCTCAGTCTGTCTTCACAGGTGAGGTCCTCCAGTCCTCTGATAATTTTTGTGGCCCTTCTCTGTATTGGTTCCAACAGGTACATCTCCCTCTTGTGTTGAGGGTTCCACAGCTGGACCCAGTATTCCAGATGGAGTCTTACAAGAGTGAAGTGGATGGGCAGCATCATGCCCCTTGACCTGCTGGCCACACTTCTTTTGATGCTGCCCAGGATGCAATTTGCCCTCTGGGCTGTGAGTACACATTGTTTGCTCATGCCCAACTTTTTGTACACTAGTAGCCCCAACCACCTTTCTGCAGGTCTGCTCCCTATCACATAATCCCCCAGCCTGTATTGATAACAAGGATTGCTCTCACCCAGGTACAGGACCTTGCACTTGGCCTTGTTGAACCTCATGAGGTTCACAGAGGCCCACTTCTCCAGCTTGTGTAGGACCTTCTGGATAACATCCTGTCCCTCCGGCATGAAAGGCATCCTCTGACAAAGTAATTAATGACAATATAGTTACATCTGTTCAGACTAGTTTAAAAAGTGAATTAATATAAATAACAACTTGTTTCCAAATTTTGAATGTTCTTTCCAGCTCCACACATCATCTAGAGTTATATTCCCCTTAAAAACAAGACTCTATATTGTTTCTCTTGCCTGCTTTTTCTGTGTTGCCAGCATGACCTGTCCATCAATGCCATTTTTTGAGTCTGGAAAAGAATTCCCCAAAGAAAGACTAAACTTGCAGGGGTTGGAGAGCAAATGTTATGCTATATTCTGCTTCTAGCAAAGAAAAAAAGAAAGGGGCGGACTGAAGATGCATCGGTGTAAAACTTCTTGTCTGTGACATAGGATCTGGTGTCCTTACTGACCCAGGACACCTTAGAGAAAATCATAGGTGACATGGGAGGAAGAGTGTAATGAAATACAGTTTTCCAGACCTTTTCACCTATCCAATAAGGTCTGCTTATTACCCTACTGTGTAATGACAAGCCTGTCAGACTTTTTAGGAAATATCTGTTTTTAAATTCTTCCCTGAAGCTGCATGTTTCCTTCTCAGGTGTGAATGTGTTGCATAAGTTACAGTACAGTATTTCATATTATAAAAAGCTAGCTGCTTTTTCCATTTAGGGCTCTGAAAAGTGCCCTCTGTTTGGCACTGGATTCATCCTCAAAATAAGTCCTTATGGTCAACGTTTTTATTAATGGACATTAATAGGATTGCTCATCACCAACCAACCAATGTCCAACCAGTACACAAAGAGCAACTCTGACCAACCCCCACCCCACAGCATTTATTGTTGAGCACAATGTCAGTATAGTATGGCATACAATATTGTTTGGGATATCTCTCTGGTCAGCTGGGAACAGCTGTCCCAGCTGTAGCTCCTCCCAACTTCTTGTGCCTCCCCAGCATACGTGCTGGTGAGTTGATATGATAAACCAGACTCTGCATTCTCAGCATTGCTTTGGTCACTGATTCAAAACAGCCCTGTACCAGCTGCTGTAAAGAAACTTAACTCTGTGCCAGGCAAACCCAGTACAATAGGTTAGTGTAAACATTTCCTACAGGTAACCAAAAACACACAGGAAAGTTTTAAAAAGAGGTTGAACTCCACCACATTACAGCCTACCTTTGGGAACTGAAATTCTCAGAGAAGCACCGTCTCAAAACATGAAAGAGAAAAAAGTGCAGATTTTCTCCATCAGTTAAGCCATTGGCAACACCTCTGGAGAGTCAGTTACTTTTGAGGTAATTTACTTTGTTGAACTCCTTAATGATGCTGCCAGACCTTTACATGATATAAATGAGCGTGGAAATTATGTGCAATTAGGCATTTAGATGAGCTAAAAATACTAACCCTGCTGGATCAAAGATGCTTGTTGAAAACAAACACACAAGCAGAGAAATAAAATCTTCAGGCTCACTGGAATATTTACAGGGTTGGTAGAAGGTTAGTTTTCAGAATAGAAGTCAAATTTATGTGCTCTTTGAACTGAAAAGTGTACTTTATGCTAGTAGATTATTCATAAAACTTGATTGAACCAAAATAAATTATTTGAAAATATAATTATTTAGGCATTATCTTGCCACGCTTTCTTCCAGAAGAAAATATATTAAAAAAAAAACAACCCTGGCTTTAAAAAAAAGAAGGAATCAGGATATTATTTTGTTACCTTTTTTTTTTTTTTTTTTTTTTTCCCCGCCCCTTATTCAGCATAGTATCAAAGAACTTGGAATACCTGTTGGCTGTCTGGTGAAAATTTGCTAACACATACCATGGAGAATCTGAATGGGATATTGATATTACAGAAATAGCAACATTTTTAATATGTATCTAGAACTTCACAGTGATATGAGAAAATTCCTATTGAAAAAAAAAACAACAACACAACAAAAGCCCTGTTAACTCTGTTGAGTTTGTGAGATATGGGTTTACATATAAAGCTTCTTGTAAGAAAAAAAATAGAAATTTTAGTAGGGTTGTCTCTTTTGAAAAAAATAAGAATATTATGTGTTCCTAACAAATAAAACTGACTCACGCAAAATTCAAAATCTTAAAAAATATGGTATGCATAATATTTACTACTTGCAAGATAACTTGCAAAAGTAGGAAATACACTCTTAAGAATTTCATTCCCCTTAGAAAGAAGCTTACACTTGTTATTAATATTTGCATTTTATACAATAGCAATAAAAAAAAAAAGTTCACCTCCAGCATAGTCAGTTGACCCTCGTCCCTCAAAAACAACAACAACAAAACAGATTTAAAAATCCCTATAAAAAGACATCCAAACTGTATTTCTTAGGAAGGAAAATACAGAGACTAAAGTTAAACTACAGTTTTGCAGACAAAAACTGCACCATTGTGTGGTGGTTTCTGGCTCATTCACTTCGGGTCTGTATCATTATGTTTGCATGTCAAAACAAGAGTACTTTTGACCTTGTCAGCAATTTCCTAGGTGATAATCAATTACTCTCACATTTTCAAGAATGAATAATCTTTAGCTTCCTCATACAATTTCGTCAGAAATACTTCAGTAAAAGATTCCATGAGTGATAGTTTCACCTAGTAAAAATAATCAAACCATATAACAAATTGAGCAAAACTAGTGTACTTTCAAAGTCTAAGGAATCAGTAAAAAAATAATTGTACTCTTACCTTTATTGTTATTTTTATTTATTTCTTCTTTTAATTTGGTGTTCGATACTTTTCAGTAAAAGGTAAGCAGAAAGTTTTATTATGAAGGAATAATCTGAGGAAGAGAAACTGTTATGTTTACTAATCCTCTAATATTTTCATACAGGTCTATCGACTGTGAAATCATCCTTGTCCTGGTTTGAGCCAGGATGAAGCCAATTTTTCTTATTACTGATTTTTTTTTCCTTCAGTGAGCTTTCTTGTAACTAGCAACAGTGTGTTCTGCTAGGCTGATAAGACAGAGGAATGTTTTCCTAACTACTGAGGCTTCAAGGCTGCCCCTGCACTCTGCCGGCTCAGACACTATGGGGAGATCTTTGGCCCCCCCCCCCGTAGGAGACTGAGTTAGACGGACAGCAAAATTGGCCAAAGATATTCCATTCCATATATCTATGTAAGCTCAAAGGAAGGTCAGAGATCACAGAAGACAACTTCCTTCCTTCTTCTTCTCCCCTTCTCTTCCGTCCATGGCCGGTGTCCAGGGAGGACTCTGTTCATCCATCACCGTCGATCCTCAGCCTTGATCTCTCGTGACCCCCATAACTCTCTGCTCTTCTCCAGCAGCAGCTTCGGGATTCCTCGGGACTCTTTCCAGTTCAGGGAAGTGCTGTGGGAGTTGCTGGGGTGGGGGGAGGCGAGAGGCTTTTGCCCATTCCTGAACATATCTGTACATAATTGTATATATTTTCTTGTATCATTCATTAGTGTTTTAATTAAAGCTGTGTAGTTTAGTTTTCAATCCAGCCAAGTCTCTCTCTTTTTCTCTCTCTCCTTCCCTACCTGGGTTGGGGGGAGGGGGGATCGAGAGCATTGACCTGAGTCAAACTGTGACAATCCTTTTAATTTACACTATTCCCCATTGTTTTGAGAGAATATGACTCATCAAAAGAAAAATATAAACATCTACCAATTTTACAGAGTTAATGAAATATTTTGGTTTTGCTTGTTTGTTGTGAAAGTAATTTTCACTTTTAAATACCTATGTTTTGTGTCATAATAGCACAAAAATCCCTAAAAACCCCAAACAAACAACACACTCTGTGCTGAAAATGAAAAATCTAGATCAGTGACCTGATATATTGCTATGGCAACAAATTCTACCTTCGCGCAGACCATGAAGCACCAATGCATAAGCTATTAGACTGAAAGTTTTACGACACTGACATGGTTTTTAAAAAAATTCTTAAATTCAACATGCCCTTTCATCAGCCATCAGTTCCTACTGATACTGGGAGACTCTGTTCAAAGTAGTATTTCTGATGAAAGTTTCGATCCGTGGCATTTCTGAGGTTAAAATGACTCTTCAGGGAATTTCCATGGAGCATCCTACACAGATGTTTTGGCTGAAAGATCTACTGCAAGCAAATGATGGCTTACATGTGGTTAATGCATCCATGTATCCTTTAATCCACAGTAATACTCCTGGCAAAAGACTATTTTATGAAACTGGCATTTAGGTATTTTCTCTTAACAGAAGCTTGAGGGTTGTCATAGGGTCAGAGGTTATCTGTGGTGTGTAGTGTATTGCCTTACCACAGGACAGACTGATTTTCAAATCTGCAGGTTGTTTTTTTCACCTCTGAAGTATATATCAACACTTCTTGACTGAAATATCCAGTTCTTTCTTTGTCATTACTTGTTTCATTCTGTCAACACCACCATCCATTTCCTCACCAGCTTCATATTAAAGGTGTCTGCAAGACACCTTCAGTCAAACATAACACATGGAGGTCAGCAGATCCATTAGCACCCGAGATTATAAATTTGCTTTGCCTTAATTTCACTCTCTTAATTTTAACTCTCTACTATCAGTACAGAAAAATATTTTTACTTAAAGAAGGAGATCAAATTGGAGGTACAAAGGAAGAATAAGAAGAGAAAAATGGGTTTTGCTTTAGTTCATTTACTTCCTTCTTGGAAAGAGCTGAGCTGAGCTGAACTGGGATTCTTGCTACTGAAAGGAAGTAGAACTTACAGAGATGTCCCATTTGTCTGTTACGGCTATCTTAGCACCTGGAATACCAATATTATATAGCTAATGTCTCTGATCTGAATTGTCTTTCTAAAAAGAACCTTTCCAAGAAGGCAATTTGGAAGAGAAACATAAATAGTCTGAAAGTTTTCACCTGAAAAATCTATTTCCCTATTGCTCATGTAGAGACCTAGGGAGAAATATGGGAGGCTATGTTAATACTTCAGTTGCATAGTGGCAATCCCCTCCACTACTTCCACTCGGTTCCAACAGCTGGGCAAAGTGTCATACATTGCCCAGACTAGAAAACTCTTCTATTTTATCTCATATTGTTTTGGGACTCTAGAAATGATCAGACTTGCCCTCATTCATGCATTTCTGTCCTGCCTGTCTGACCAAGACAATAAAATTACTAAGTTGCAAATGCAATATACTCATAACAGCAGGTTTGAGTTGGTCCCTACTCATAGGACTTGTCTCTGTGGTGGGTAATAGAAGGTAGCATCATGGGTGCTCTCCAAGAATGATAAAGATTCTTCTTTGTGGAGGGGAATAGTTAGCACCATGTTATTTTTTTCTTTTTCTTTTCCCCTTCTGCATACAGAATTAAAAGATATATTGATGGCAAGGTACCAGAATAGCAAGCACAAAATTCTGTCCACAGGTGGGGATGTGGGCTCAGACACTCAGCTTTTCCCTTGTGCAATGATAATGCAATGTCTAAGCCTCAAAAGACTCCCACATCTATTTATTTCTGTTAGAAAATAATGCAGATTGGTAGTTTAGAATCTTTTCTCAGTTCAGTGAATTTAATTTCAGTAAAATATCTGATGAAAAACCTTTGGGTTGTGTAACATAATTTAACTACTGCAGCTGACACAAAATATTGAATGTACAGTAAATGTAGTTTGTCTTTATAGGATACTTGATAGATCTAATATTGCAAAAACAATACATTGTACTACAACTGTTACAGTGTAAAGCAGCTAAAGCAATCCACTATATGATTCTGTGTCTGGCAGCTTTACAGGATAACAAGTTCTCTCCTCTAATCTCTGGGTGAAATGGTAAATCAGCTTGAGACTAGAAAAAGGAAGGAGACTGCTTGTGTATATTAAAGATCAGTAGGAAGTAGCATGGCAAAATATGCTTAAGCTGCAGAAACTTTCACCCTAGAATTCTTCTGATTACCTTCTCAGAAGTATTGTAACTTTTAAGGGACACACAATCTGCTGATAATAAGAAAATAAGATTTAAAACCCTTAGTGTTGCTCGTTTCCACTACATGTCAGAATTCCATGAAATTGAAACAACTTGGTTAAGACATAACATAAAGGTGATTTGCTGACTTTAACTGGGAAAAAACCATCAGATAAAATTGAAATTTTGTAAACCTCCCACTAATTATTTAAAAAGCTGAGATTACTGTACCATTCTAGCGGTATATTACACGACCTTCCTCAAGACAGGGACATCAGAAATATATCTCAGGACTCTACACTTTTGTGACATTCAGTATTGCAGTTAATGGAATCTTGATGAGGTGATTGGGACAAAAATAACTGGTCTGTGCATATTCACCTATGTATAAATAGAAAGTTAGTGTTGTAATTAATACAGAAATATATTTTATTACTATATTGTTTAGAGTTTTGTTTGTTTTTCTGGAAGAGGTATTTGTTTCTCCTCCATAAAGAATATTTCATTTCTTGAATGGTATACATGTCAGTGCTTATGAGGAAGAAGTCCATACTAGATTGAGAACCTCAAAAAAGTCACCCAGACCCTCTCAGGTAATTTATGTATTTAAATATATAACATTTTTAGCTAACCATTTTTGTTTCTGTCAGTAATATTTAGCAGACAGCTTGAAATTACATACTTAATGTCTAATTCCAGTTCTAAATAATATTTTTTTTCAATGTGATCTTATTTCTGAAATAATATCACCCTGTTGCTAATGATATTAATGTTTGAAAATTCTTTATTTTGGTTTATTTCTGATAAAATTTGAGTATTAGGTCTGGCTGGGGGTGGGCAAGAGGTTGGGAGGGGATGTAGCTAGGACAGCTGACCCAAATTGATCAGAGGGGTATTCTGTAATATATAGCATAATTCTCAGCCATCAAATCTAAGAGAAAAGGGCTGGGGAGTAGAGGCGGGAAGGGGGGTGGGTGGGAAATGAGGCATTAGTATTAGGGCATTTGTTTTGTGAAGAAACAGGTATGCATATGGGGGCCCTACTTCCCAGGGAGTGGCTGGACATCACCTGCTGATGACAAGTAGAGAATAATTATTTTTGCTTTGCTTTGCTTCCATGTGTAGCCTTCTTCATTGAATTGTCTTTATCTTTACCCATTGTTATGGTTTGACTCAGGATTGGCAATTGAACCAGGGACAATAATGCTCTTGATTCCCTCCCCCTCCCACCCAAGTAGGGAAGGTGAGAGAGAACGAAGGAGGAAGACTTCTGGGATTGAAAACTAAACTAGACAGCTTTAGTTAAATACCAGTTATAAAAGAAAATATTTACAAGTATATACAAATGTGTTCAGGAATGCGCAAAACCCTATTGCCTCCCTCCACTCCCAGCAACTTCCATGACACTCTCCTGAGCTGCGAGCAGTGATCACAGTGCACTTGCTGCTTGTTAAAAGAGAGTCCTCTAAAGGTAAAAAAAAAATCTGTAAGAAGAAAACTGGTTGCATCTTGGCTCAAACCAGGACACTCATGCATTTTTCTTCTTCCTTTTCCCCCATGTTCTGCTGAGGACGGGGAGTGGGAGAGTAGCTTGGTGGGCATCTTGTGGCATAACTTCTCATCCCAATTATTTTGAGAAGTGAGACAGCCAAACTGATTTCCTATGTGGATATTGCTAGGTTAAAAAAAAACCAACAAAAAAACAAACAAAAAAAACCCCAAAACTTGAATCAGGTTACAGTTGCATTAGTAGACTTGAAAAGCTATTAAAAAATTGATCACAGAATAATTCAACAAAAGAAGGAGCACTTTTCCTGCTTTTTGCTACTCATTACTTCCATGAATCAAGTTTGGAATATTCTGTTTATCCCTATATCCTGCCTATAAATATTAAAAATATGTAGCTTCCCTGCTAATCTGGTGTTGCAGAAAAAAACAACAAAAATAACAGAAAAGACAAAGAGGTAGTCTTGCTTTACTTTACTGATTTGATAGAGTATGAATTTCAAAGTCCATCAAACACAACCTGTAGACTTTATGAAATTTTATATTTCCTTTGCTTTCCCTCAAAACGAAAAACATAAAAGCAATCAAGAAGTAACGAAGCAGCAAGTTGCATTAAAAAAAAAAGTCCACATAACTAGTGGACAATGAAATTAATGTGTGGTTTTGAAGGGCCATTTGGAGTCTAATTTCTAACAGAGACATAATTTCACAACGAAGTCTTATCTGCAGGGTGGCACTAATAGGATCTTCCTCTTCTATCTTGCTATGTGTAGCATCTGATATCCTTTTAAGCCTTTATGTAGTTCAAATCTGCCTGACATTGCCCTAGGTGTTACAATAGTATTAGGGAAGAAATATGTGTGTACCCATACACATGCATGTACAGAGTGCAATCTCAAAACCTGAGAAAGGGCAAAAGCACTTCTCCTTTTACTTTATATTTCAGGTGTTGTTTTTTTTTTTAACAGAATTTGTTAACAAAAAAGCATTAATAGAACACACAGGGATAGGAAAGTTAATTGCACATTTCGACAGGTCTTTCAGCTATAGTCTATTCTAATCATGTGTTTGAAAATCTAGACCTGTCTTGAGCAGTACATGGCCTCCAGCTCACATACTTTTTCATTTGTGGAGCATGTTCTTCAGTGAAAACTTATCAGCCAGTCTCTTTCTCTAGCTACTGTACATCTCATGTTCTGCCAAGCCAGCCACCAAAGTGACATATGCAGAAAAACTGAAGGTGTTGATATGGGAGTTTGTAGAGAAAGGTGGAAGGGAGAGTTACACATTGATAGGAGGAGACAGAGAGAGCAAGTATATTTATTTGCAACTCACTGCTTTTAAACTGAAGTGCTTGACAGTCTACCCAGAAATTTAATTGGTCACCTATGATACAGAATATTTCGATAAACCCTGCAATTATACATACAGGCGTGCAGAGACATTCACATATAAGCTCATGCACATACATATTTGAAATACTATGGAGTAGTTGTTAGAACTTTAGGAATTAATTTTCTCATTTCCACCTATGTAGCTACTGCTGGCACAATTTTCCTCCACTTTTAATATCCTATCTGGATACAAGCAAGGGCCAGACTGAACCCTGTTTCAATTAATTTGGAGTCAGTGGAGTTATACCATATAATAATTTGGTTTATGGACTTTAGCAATTCGAACATGCCAAAATAAACTAATTTTTAGTACAAATAAAAGATTTTGTATGCAGTGAATAACTTCACAGTGACCACTTAATAGAAATAAATAACTTGTAGAGATATATTTTATTTGCTAGCATGCATAATGACAATTGGTTAAAAAGTGAAACTGAATACATCTGAATCTGAATTGTGTGACTGATTTGCATATGAGTTGATTTTGTCATCTGCTAACTGTATCTAATAATACAATATGAGCTTATAGTGTCTCAATTGGTTTAAGTTTTTTGTCCTTAAGTATACACTGTGTAATTGCTCTTTGATATCAAAACCCATGGTTGACTGAAACATAATTTACATTTCATCTTCCATTTCAGTGGCTCTGTTAATTCCATTCTATGATTCCTGTCCATAAATGACACTAAATGAGCATTCACAGTAATTTGCCTTTAATTCTCAGCTTTGTGACTTGTATTCCATTTTTGCATTGATTGGCAGCATGGGAGAAACAGCTGTTGGTGGAAATTCTCCCCTTCACATTCTGAGTTACCTCAGTAAAGAACAGATATGTTAATTAATGTTCTTGTTTCCTTCTGTCATATTTTTAGACTATTCTGGTTTTATCACTTCAAATTTCTGACTTCCTCAGATTTCCAGAGAAACTCAGGTTTTCCAGGATGGGAAGATGCAAAATTCATTAGTGTCATATCAGACAATGGACTGCCACTGAATAACATCATGCAGCTTCCCTCAGTGGTTTGGTCCTAAAAATCACCAGAAGGGTTTACTAAAATGATCTCAGGTAACTTCACATTAGTATGTTGACCTAAAAGATGCAGAAACATGAATAAATGCCTGCCATTTTAAGAAGCTCGTTGCAATTAGTTTAAACTCATGCATGGCAATGCTAATAAGGTAATTGAGATATAACAGTGGGGTTGCTTATTTTGATCTCAGTTCATCAAGGCAGAAGGTCTTCCCACCAATTAGGCAACTAGTGTGAGAATAAATTAAAGACTAGACTTCCAGCACACTGCAAATCAAATAGTATTGGCATGTCATAATACACGCGTGTAACAGCAGGCAGAAGTCCCTGGTATTGCTCCAGTGCAATAACATGCTATAAAATGTACAGTTAATGAGACCTGGAGAAAGAGAATAATTTAAGATTAAAGTTTTGTCCTTGTACCCCAGGCAAGTAAGATGTTTTCTTCTGCTCACAGATTGTGTACTTGTAAGATATTGCCTTTATTAATGTTGTGTTTGCAACTTCTGTTCCAATGGAAAATATTTGCCAGTGGGTTTCATATTGTACAAGCCAGGTATAGGTTTAGAAAGCAGATCTGTGCTAACAGATGATGAAGGAAATGTAGGACAAGCCCAATATTGAGGGGTTTTAATAAACTGAATTTCATGGGAATTGAAAGTCCTTAATATGAAATCAGTTTTGCACCTAATTGATTGCTAGATTAAATTAATCCTTCTGCTCCTTTGAATTCAGTTGTGTTTCCTGCATATTGAAAATCTTCTTCAGTTTTGCAGAAATAAAACCAAGAAAAATAGAGCACCTGATTAAGAACTTTACTGTTTGATATAAGAAGACAAATTATGATACAGCCTTCTTTTGCGCAAGGAGCTGACACTCTTCAATGGTGAATGGGTCATGAAGACTCTTGTTAAATTGAACATGTAAATTTTCTATATTGGATGCAAATAAAAGTGAGTGATTGGTGTTGTAATTAAGAATTATATATCTATTAATTGAGTATTTTTTAGGAAATGCTTGGAAATAAGAAAAAGTAAGATATTAATAGTAGGTTAAAAATGTTTCTGCGAATAATATTTACTGACTGACACAATTTCTAGTTTATTATTCTACACAAATAGAAGTATACATTAGTATTTATTATTCCTTTTTTTTTTTTTTTATTTTAGCTGATGGGAGGCAAACAGTTTAATTTCAGTGTTGAACACTAACTTCTGTTTTATATTTATCTTGTGAGTGTGTGGCTTCTGATCCTTCTAGTTTGAGAAGAAATTAACCCTGCATCATAATATAGGTTTAATTAGCCCAGGTAATCTGATAATCATCAAGAATGAAAGTTTGACTTAAAAAATTGGACTTCAGTATACAGAAAGCTGTTACCATGTATGAGCACTCCCAAATCTCACTGATCACCTGATAAATCACATTTAGTTTTCCTTAATATCTGCACTCTCTGTTATTTGATTAGAACTTATGTTAAAAACAAAGTAAAAGTAATCTGTTTAGTTAAGTACTGCAACTTTAAGTGTTACAAAACAGTGAGTTAATATATTGCTCTAATTATTTACTACAGTAGTGAGTGGAAAATGTATTTGCATTTAAAGGCCTAAAATTTAATAATAAATTTACATATTAACATGGCAGACGCTACTGTATTAACCTTTTCTCTTACAAGGGTGGAAAGTGAGTCACGATCCACTTAAGAACATCCATAGGTCCTTCCCTGTTCTCTGGATGCCAGAAATCAGTAATTTTCAGTCCAAACAGATCCGTATAGAATATGCTACCTAAAGTTAGTAAGGCCAAGCACCCTTAATTTTTCACATGAGGATATTTAATGCAAATATTAAATACTTTGATCAATGTAGGAGTCCTATCTGCAACCCTCCTCCTCCTGTTGGGAGGAGTGAACTAGACAGAATGCAAAACTGGCTAAAAAGAGCATTCCACTCCATAATATACACAGAAGACAAGCCCTTCTTCTTTTCCTTTTCTTCCATCCATGGTTGGTGTCCAAGGAGGACTTTGTCTATCAGTCTCTTTTGATCCCTAGGCCCGTAAGTTCCTGACCCTCATAACTCTACCCTCAGCTCCTGTCTGATCTGCCGCTGTCTCCAGGACCGGTCTGGGATGTTTTTGGAACAGCTCACAGCTAAGAAGAGTGCCATGGGAATTGCTGGGGGTGGGAAGAGGGGACATTCCTGCACATACTTGTATATATTTGTACTTTTTTTTTTTTTTTTTTTTTTTTTTACATTAATATTTAATTAAAGGTGCCTAGTTTAGTTTTCAATCTGGAAAGTCCCTCTCCTTATTCTCTCTCTCCTCTCCCTATCTAGGTGGGAGGGGATCGAGAGCATTATTGTCACATGTTTAGTTGCCAATCCTGAGTTAAACAGTGACAGTATAGCTTTCCCTTATTTCTCCAGCTGTGATTCAATAGGTTACTAATAGTTATATTAGAAGCTGAATTTTAGCTCTTTACTTGCAGTTCCTGTTTACTATGCCTAGCCTAGGAAATGTGCCGTAGACAAAACTTAGGCATGGTAGTCACCTGTCACGAAAGAGCACATATCCATAATCTGTTAACCTCCAAAATATGACAGTAATTTCTATTCTGTGTATGGCAAATGCTCCTTGACACAGCTCCCAAAGCATGGGTATGTCATGGGCAACAGGAAGGGCTTCTACAAAGCCAGGAGCAGAAAAAGAAAAACTAAGGACAATGTAGCCCCACTATTTAATGAGGCAGGGGCCCTAGTGGCACGGAGCAGGGAGAAGAACCGGGTACTAAATGCCTTGTTCAATGCAGTCTTTACTAATAGGAACAACCTTCATGAATCCCAGGCCATGGAGACCATGGGGGAAAGTCTGGAGCAAGGAAATACTGCCCTTTGTGGAAAAGCATTAGATCACAGAATACTTGAAAAAATGACATACGTAAGTCCATGGGTCCTGATAGAATGCACCCATGAGTGCTGGAGCAGCTGTCAGGTGTCATTATGAGGCCACTCTCAATTATCTTCCAATGACCTGGCAGCTAGGAGAGAAATATAAGGACTGAGGGGAAAAAACATCACATCTTCAAGAAGGGCAACAAGGAGGACCCAGGGAACTACAGGCTGATCAGCCTTACCTTGATCCTTGGGAATGTGATGGAGCAACTAATCCTGGAGACCATTTCCAAATACATTAATATCAAAAACATGACTGGGGATAGTCAGCATGGATTCACAAATGGGAATTTGTGCTTAATCCACTTGATCACCTTCTATGGTGAAATGACTATCTTGGTGGATAAGGGAAGGGCAGTCGATATTACCTACCTTGACTTCAGTAAGACTTTTAACACATTCTCGCATAAGGTCTTTGCAAAGGAGCTGATAAACTATAGGCTAGATGAGCAGACAGTTAGGTGGATTGGAAACTGGCTGAACAGATGGGTCCAGAGCATGGTGATCAGTGGCATGAAGTCTATTTGGAGACCAGTTGCTAGTGTTATACTCCAGGGCTTGGTACCGAGTCCAATCCTGTACAAAATCTTCCTTAGCAATCGGGATGATGGGTCAGGGTGTACTCTCAGCAAGTTTTCTGAGGACACAAAACTGTGAGGAATGATTGGTATGTCAGAAGGTCATGCTGCCATCCAGAGGGACCTTTACAGACTGGAGAAGTTGGCTGACAGGAACGTCTTGCAGCTCAATTAAGGGAAGTTCACAGTTCTGCACCTAGGGAGGAACAACCCCGTATAGGTGGAGTCCACCAAAGGACCATAAGGATGACTAAGGGACTGGAGAATCTCTCCTATGACGAAAGAAATTAGTCTGGTCAGCCTGGAGAAGAAAAGGCTCAGAGAGGATCTTATCAATGTATACCTGGAAGAAGGTTACAAGAAACAGGCTCTTTTCAGTGCTGTGCAGCGACAGGACCAGAGATGATGGGCACAAACAGAAACACAGGAGGGTCCCTCTGAACATCAAGAAACACTTTTTTACTGAGAGTATGATAGAGCTCTGGCACAGGTAGCTCAGGAGATTATGTGAGTACCACTTCTGTGTCATCAGTCAGGGATTTTAGGAGATGACTGGCAGTGCTGGGCTGCCTGCTGACTGCACCTAAGGTGTCTTGTCACTGATGTTGGCAAGGTTAACAATACAGGGATTAAGTCTTAATACTAAAACTGAGCCCTTTAGGACCTTTGGAAGCTGATATTCTCTCCTGCTGATAGGGAAGGGATAGCCAGAAGCAGTACCACCATCACTTGGATGGTTTCTTTGCTTGACTTTTAGCATGGACAGGATTTAGTACAGATTTTTTAAATGTAAAATAGACTTTGGAATTAATTACCTGATTAAAAACTGGACAGAAAATAATAGTCCCCATTATGAGGATGTGAAAAAAAAAAAAAATTAACTTGGTGCTAACAGGCACTAAAATATATATCTACATTCTTATTTTATATGAGAAATAAAAGCTGTTAACATGTCTTCCCATTTTCCATCTTCAATGCTTAAATATGAAATTATTTTTTCCAAAATCCTGACTTTCAAATAGAAATAAAGATATTTTGCTTCCTCTTTCAAGGTCATGTATTTTCCGTTTACTTTATAGTCAGCTCATTTCCAATTTGTTATGATTTTATCTTTTTAGTTTTGTTAGGTGTTCCAGCTACTTAATACTCTCAATGAAAGCTTCTTAAGCATCTGAATGTTACTAATGTGAACAAAATAGATTAGTCTTACAATCTTTTCATAAAAAAATAATAGAGATCTTGATTTCCATGGCTTTCTAAGTTTTAATTTTTATAAAGAAAAATAATCTGCAATATTTCTCATGACTCTCAGTTTTTCAGTCATATAACTAAAGCTTCAAGGTCTACCATGATAAGTTATTGAGTTATGGGTCATTAGCAAAATGTAAATTAATACAAAATGCACAATAGGTTGCACATTTTGTTCTTTATCCAGATGGTTAATTAAATATTTGAAGGCTCAATACAACAAAAGTATGACAAGATTGTGTACTTAACAGCACTGATTATGGATGGGGTTTAATTGTTATATGTTTCTCTGCATTGATTAAAATAATGTATTTCAGTAGAATTTGGCATTGGTCAGCATTTCAGTATTTGCTCTTAGTTGCTAATTGGGTCCTCTTTCCTTAAAAAGAGTGAAATTTGCTGAATAAACTGGAATGTCACATTAAAATGCAGCCTTATAATATGCCTTTTCTTTAAAGTTGAAAAGATACACCAGTTTGCTTATGTAATACTGACTTTTAAGATAAACTGTTCTATAAAGAGACATTACAGTTTCGATCTATTCAGCAATAAAAAAATCTTGGCAAATAATGGCATTATTTTACAGTCTTTTTAAGAAAACTTCACAAAATTTGAGATTATACCCAAAATGTTGATTTCTACTGAAGTATAAAGAAATAACTGATATTTTAGGAGTTCATTAAGTCATTACAGGTGTGAAGTATTTACTTATATTTAATTTATAACTGTCTTAATTTATTGAAAATCTTTAAATACAAATACAAATTATTAAATATTATGCACCTGAGATTTGATTAGAGTAAGATCGAGCAATGCTTGGTGACATGTTTCGCCAAATGCCTCAGTCCATGAGATGCAGATAGTCTCTGTGGCATCATAGCAAGACTTCTTGTACATTCTTCCCACGTGATAGAATACATTGTAGGCCTACATTTATTAGATTGTAGCATTACCTTATAAACGTGACAAATTGTAGTACTGCAGAATTACTTCAAATACAAGGAAAAAAAAAACCCTTGTAAATTGTGGTGAAAGGCATGTAATTGATTATTTATGTTAATTAAACAGGCAGGACCAAGGAGACTCCTATGGATTGTGCAATCTCTCTGAAGTCTGGATGGGAATCCAGAAAAAAAGAAAAAAGTTACCAAATTCGGGGAGGGAAATAATATTTATAAATAAGAGCTTGCTTAAGAGTATCAGTAATCTGTGTTTGTTCCATCCTTCAACAGTATTTAATTTGGGAGCTAAGAAACTGCCTTGGTGATAAAAGCCTTGCACATTTGTACTTCAGAGCCATATTCTAAAGACTTGTGATGTGACTTACTGGTACTATAAATTCAGAAGCCAATTGAAGCTTAAAAAGGTTTTAAAAAGAGTGGTAAAAAAGCCATCCAGAACCAATTACTTTACTTAAAGCATAACATTTCTTAGGGAAAGCATCCTTTACTATTAAAATCTTTCAAATTGTGCAATTTTGAAAATCTGCTACACTGTCTTTCTGACAGTCTCATCATTAAGAGAGATTATAAGAGTTTAATAGATGAGTATAGGAGATCCAATTTTAAAGCAGCAGAATACAAGGGTTTTGACAAAATAAAGTGAAACTAAAACCCATCCAAAAGAGATACAGGTTGATATACCTGTTAATTGCAGCCCATATTTTGCTTCACCAATATCCATAAATAAGGGGAAAACAGTGGGGATAGGGTACTTGGGAAGAAATGATTGCAGCTTTAAAAAGATACTACTGATCTTGTTAGGTTAGAAATATGCTAATGACTATAATAACAGATCCAAAGAAGCTGTTTTTAAAATGTACATTAATTCTTAATGAAGATTTGGCAGCAACTGAGCCCTGTTTATACACAACCCATGTAGTCCATTCAGGAGTTCAGGCAAAACTACTCTTCTTTGTAGGATTGGCTTCTCTCTAGTTTCCCCAAAAAGCAAGAGCATTATTCAAAGCTCATCTAGGTTCTGAACAGCTGTAGGAAACCCAGGAACTGCTTTATGTTTCTAAAACTTAGGGCACTAAACTGTACTGGAAAAAAAATTACTCCCCCTTCTGTCTTTTCAGCCCTATCCCATTGTGTGGAAAAAAAGCCTCCCTGTCTTGCCGGTGGGACTTGAATCACTTGCAGTGTGTAGTATTCCAAGAGTGTGTATTCCAAGAGTGGGAGAATGACCGTGATCTGCCTGTGGTCAATTCTGGAAGAGCTTTGACTCTCTCCATCACTATTCTGAAGTGTGCATAATTGCTGGAAGGATTTGCAGTGTAAGCTAGTAAGAGTCTTAGAAGAAAAAATAATTCCAAGGTTGGTAGTTTTGAAAGCATGTTCTGAATGTGTTAAATTTTATTATATTCTTTATTTTCCTTGCAGTATGGTATATAGCTTACATCCACTGCAGATATATGAAATTATTTGAATAATAAAGTCTATTTAAAAATCTACCTTTTTTCTTTAACAAGATTAGAAATTTTTAACAGAAGTACGTCAAATACTGTAAATTCTAACGATGTACAGAATTGGTTCTATTGTTTACAACTGAGTCTTAGGCATTTATAGAATTATCTCCTTTAGCAGTTTAATATAAATTTTCACACACCTGTATGCATATACCTGCACACACCTATATAAGCCCATCTTAGCAATACAGTGGCCTTTTAGAGTTTAACTATACCATAGGCTCACAGAACGGCTGAGGTGGGAAGGCACCTCTGAAAATCATCGAGTCCAAACCCCTGTTTGGAGCAGGATCTGCTAGAACAAATCGCTCAGAGCTATGACCACCCAAGTTTTGAATATGCCAAAGATGGAGATTTTAAATGTTTAACTTTTTTTTTTCCCTAGTAATTTTGAGAATGAGAAGTACCTGATTTCTGAGAATGGCAGGGCAAGTCTGAGATAATATTTACCTGCTCACTCAGTTGTGAAAAAAAAAACCACAACACAAAACAAAAGAAAGATATAAAAACTATGCATGAAGAGTACTGTAAAGATCCAATATTCTATTCTGCTATGATAGCATAATCATAACTTATGCTGCCATTAACATTTAATTTGTGCTGAAGTAATCTAATTAAAGAATGTTATTCTAGTATTAAAATCAAGAGGATTATATTTCCTATTTTCAAGCTTGGATATATTAAGAACTTTGCTTTCAAATGACTTGACACAGAGCCAAGAACTTGCAGAGATATTATTACCTAGGATCACATTTGAAAGTGGAAAAATGCTGTAATTAGAGCAAAGCTTCAAATAATTATAACATATGAAACAAAAGGCCAAACCAAGGTGTTCTCTCACTGAAGAGACTCTTAGTACTGCAAGAAAGAAAGTCACTTTCATTGAACCTTCCTGATTACTGACTGTAAATGCTAAAGTCTGTCAGAAACAAATAGGACCAGTTCAGAAGAAAGTTATGTAGTGAAGTACAGTTCGATATTTCTCTAAAACTACTTTCTTCTCACATTTCTGCTTTTGTACTTTGTAAAAAAAATTAAGTATTAGCAGAAGCTGAAGAGAGGGAAATAACTAGCAATAATGGAGTAAAAAATGTTGGCTCTTTAGGAGAATCAAACTCTATGGAATCTTTCTAGGCCAGCTACCATGAACTATATAACACCTGAAATCCTCATGTTTATCAGAGAAAAGAAACCGCTCTCTACATCCTAAAGACATATCCAAATGACTATGGCTTTTTATATCCTCTAAATCTACGGCCAAAATGAGAATATTTTGGCAATAACACACTATGCCCCAGGAAGACCAAGAATGAATCACTCCAGAAACTAATAGTGAGAGTGAGTAGTATAGCAAAGAGTTTTGATAGTCATAAAGGGTTTTCTTCACAACTGGAAGTATATATAACAATTTTTATTATCTCTCTCTGGTATTTTTTATTAACTAACCCTTCACTATGAGAACAAGAAGAATCTATATGAAGAAATCATGGTCGATAGAACAATTATTATATTTGAGTCACATATTAGAAAATGCATAGCACACCTTATTTTTTTTGCAGTCAATACTAGAAAAAAAAGGAATAGAGAATAGAGAAGGAGTACACCAGAAGCCATTAGTCACGCTGAAGACAGAAGAAACTCTAATCAAATGTCAAAAAATTTGTACTTGCATATTTTAATTGACAGCAACATGGTATTGTGAAATGCTGAAAAGACTGAGATAACTGTCACATTTCTTAGACATTGTGCACCTGTGGACATCACTGGAGACAAGATGCTGAGGTAGATTTCATTTCAAAACATCTGCAGGGTTCTAAATTGGGTTTCTAGATAACTTTTCAGAAGAACTCAACCTACTTATCTGCAAAATTAAGGCATGATTTTTTTTCCAGGTTGGTTTAGAACTAGGCATCTTCCACAGAGCATAATGTGCAAAAATATAAACCCAGCTGTGATAAAAATGCATGAAAAACACTAGTGGAAAAGTTCATCTCTAGTGAAGGCATACACTCCTCTTTTTTTAAATGCTAGTAGTGTGACAGATTGTATGTCTTTTGTTTGCTTGTTCATTTTTCTCTGATGTCTTTTGAAGAACAATTATTATAATACTTGATTGATGAACTCATTTAAAAGTATTACTAAGTGGTACTTTTAAGCTGTGTATAAAAAACTTTGGTTTAAATGGTGGGAAAAAAAAGTCTTAAAGGTAACATTCAAATTAATGATCTAAAATTCAGTAGAAATGGCAGCAGATATCTATATGTAACTGCAAAGAATAGATAAACAAGAGATGAAATAAGGAGTAGTCAGAATAAGTATTGTACTGACAATGTTTTGACCAAACCTAGAAAATATAGCTTTTAGGAAGGAATTGACTAGGCTGTTTTCCAGACTTTTTTCACAGGTCAGACAATTCAGTCAGAAGTTTTCAATTATTCAGAACCTTGATACACATCTTTTAAGACAGAAGGTGTGGAAGCAGAGCCTTTTGACTGATAAGCTAGCAACCTCATTATCAGAAGGAAGGTTTGTGGATATTTATTCTGTGTGATCCAGGATGTTGAGAAATTTACTATAATCTATGATGACAGTTTATTTTTATTTCAACAAATGCTTATAAGCCTATTGTAGGTCACCTAATGATACATTTGTGCCTGAACTGACTAAACCAATGTAGGTTGATAAAAAGATTTCTTGCTTATTGAAAAAACTGCATGAGGGTTTGGAAAGACTCCAAAAGCAAAAAAAAGAAACCCAAAACCAAAGAGCCCAGTAGAAAACTCAGAATAATTTAAAAGGACCATATTACTGATAAGCTTTAAAAATCTAACCTACTAGATATAGCTGGATTCATTAAAATTAAAACACGTTACTGAAATGGGGCTGTTAATTTTTATATATATATTATTTTTTTTTTCCTGAACAGTTCTTTTCATTATTTTCATTATCTTGTATCCAAGAATCTTGTTTATCTTCATTATCTTGTATCTATCCTATCGACACTTGTTTAAAGATGACACCAGGACCTAATCAGCTGAAAAGGACCACTGGGTTTTTTTCTGTGTGCTTCATTGAAAGGACTGATTTACCTAACGAAGAAATTAATCTACATCTGATAGTTGACAGCAGCTGTCCCCATAAATTTGCTTCTTTATTTAAATATCAGGCTATAAGTAATACTACTCACTTGGAATGTCACCTATTAAAAAGGCTAGAGAAGAGCTGAAATTGCAGCCAGAGTGACTAAACAGTATGTGTAAGGATGTCAGAAACAAGAAGAAGTTACCTAAAGAAATTAATTTTGTGTCTGAATGCAGGAGAGAAAGACCATCATGAAGTCCTGAATGTAGATCAGAGAACAAAATTAGTAAAAACTAATAACAAATCTGTTTTCAAATATATCCAGAGCAGAAAACCTGTCAGGGAATTTTTATCAGTGTATAAAAGCAGGCTTATGATAAACTAAATTAATTATTGGCATCACTGTTCACTGCAGGAGCTTCCCATATCAGACTTCTCCTTTCTGGAAGAAGCAGAAGTTCTTTCTGAAACATCTGCAGAAGGTATGAAAAAACCCACAACCTGTCAGTAAACAATAGCTCAGGCAGGATAGCATTATTCCAAGAGTTCTTAAAGACCTGAGAGGTGGATAGCTGAAGAAATAATGGTGTATGACCTCTCTTTTAACCTGCCTTGGTATTTATGACTGAATTCTGGAAATATGATCCATTTGTTTAAAGAATTCTTGGGTTTTTCCTGGAACTGCAGCCCTGTATTTCTGCTTTTCGGTGCTAATGAGTAGAAACTCTAATGATAAAAAAGAAGTAGTAGATACTGGCTTAAATATAATCTGTATGAAAGGTTCAACAAGACTTTTACAAATGGAAGTCCTAATTTATGAACTTAGTGAAATTTATAGATCTTGAGCAGTTGAACAGGGTGATTTGATTTCTGCAGTGTCCATGAATTTCTGAAAGGCTTTTGGAATAGCAACACCAAAGGATTTTAAGGAAAAAAATAAGCAATCCTGTTTAAGATAATAAACAATGAGTTTTCACAAAGTAGAGAAAACTGAAACTCTGCAGGCATCTTCTTGTGCTGGGAACTACACTGCATTCATATATATTCAAAAGAATATACAGTAGGGTGAAAAATTTACTGATGCCATTTAATCTCTTGTTTTCAGGATAAGGACAATTCTAGAGAACTACAGAAGGATCTTGTGGTACTCCCTTACTAATTAAAATAGCAGAAGTTCAGCAAAGATCAATGAATATGCAGGTAGTAGGTGACAAACAAAGTTCCTTCCATACATAAATAATGTGCTCAGGGAATACCTTATCTGATATTATCACTCAGTTCTGACTCCCTGGGGTTTATGATGAACGAATCCTAAGATATGTCTTCTTTTACTAAATGCTGCTAAAGGATTAAGTTGATGTTTTCATGAAACTGCTAGGTAGGGACTAGAGAAATAAATGGAGAATTTTATTATCATGACACTGCACAATACCATGATTAATTTGTATTTTGAGCATGAAGTGGTGTTCTGGTACCTTTGACTCAGGAAAGATATGCTTGATCTCAAAAAGATTCAAAGACAGTTAATCAAATACATGGAACAGCCCATGTGATGAGAAAAAGTGGTTGAACTAGGAGCTGACAGCATGTAAAATATGCTTTCAATGGCATCTACAAAACCGTAAGTGGCATGGTGAACAAACTATCACTCATTTTCTCTTCCAGCACAAGTATTAATAGCAACCCAGAAGATGCCAGTAGGAGCCAGTTTCAAAGCTAAAGGATCTGATTTTTCTGACAGCAGACCTGTGGCACCTCTTGTCTTAGGGTGTTGTGGCTGCTAACTCTGGTGTTTGAAGGAAAAACAGCCAAATGCTTTGAAATTATTTAGTGATGGTTACCTGACGTGCAAACTCAGAATGTTGCTATGCTAAAAGGCAATGCACCATATATATGAAGCCAAGAAATTACCGTATCATCAAAACAGAACAAAAAGTTCAGCAACAATAATGCTGATACTGATCAGATTGATATAGAAATGTTGCATTACTAATAATACCCCTAAAACTGTTATACAGTTATATGCAGTTATATGCAGTTATATGCAGAGTAGCAGTGAGGAGTGTATCAGTGACATTCCCAGAGTCACATGCTCCTCTCTCTTAAGTCTTTTTTATGTTTAGCAGACTCTGCTTCCCTTTCAATCATTTCCAGGAAATGTTTGAAAGTTGTGCAGTAGCATTCTACAATCTTTATTCATGGAAAGTGCTATTATTTGTTACACAGTGTCTGGCCAGGGTTTTCAGACCTTATACCACACGTAGTATTCACAGTGGTTAAGATAACATGTTAGCTCACATGTAGGCAAGCTCAGACCAGTGCTGAGACCCTGCATTATGAGGTCAATACAATTCTAATGGCTTGCTTCTTGTAATAGAAGTCGTATTTGCTGGACTGCAAGAGAAAAAATAGCCATCTCATTTCCTGAAATGAAAATAGCTTGAAACTGTGAAGACATGGGGAAAATATCTACACTTGTCCTGTTCTTCTTCCTAAGTACATGTTTATGGGTTTTGTTAGAAACCAAATCCTGGACTAACTGGAGATTTGATCCAACATGGCTGTTTTTAATCTCTAAACAAATTAATAAATCACTTCTTAGCTGAAGCAAACCCACATGGTTTTCCTGTGACATAACCAAGAAGGTAAAATTGAGGGCTTAAGTTCTAGCTAAAAATGTGCAATATTTACATTTGGGTTTTGCCTTATGATTTCTCCATCCTGTGCTTTATTCTTAGGTTCAAAGCTGGCAAAAGCTTCTTCTGAGGAAAGACTGGACACAGTTCTTAACATACCTCTGGAGGAAGGATTTACCACTTGGACAAAATGGAAATGCTTTATGAAGACAAGTTAATTATGGCAAGTACCTTAAAGAATCTTAACTGGTTTCCGGCCAGGCCAAGGAACCTTCCAATCTTGGGAGAAACATTTTTGGTTTGCTTTTCCCATCTATCCACAAAACATGGCAGTTATAGAACAAAGGCTCTACTGATCCTTGAGTCTCATTCTATGCTGCCAGGTGCTGCCATAATATCCAAACTTTAGAAACATGGGCAAACACTGACAATTGATATCTTTGTCATTTTTCGTCATGCTCTCCAAAAAGGTAACATCAAGGGCCTTGTTGTCTTACTGTTAACTCTCATCAGACCCTTGTTGCTGATTGAAAAGTAGCCTCTGGCAGAAGACAACAGTGAGCACCTATAGGATTTGTGTTAATTTCAGTAATCAGTGGAGGCATTTTTCACAATTTTATAGAAATCTGTGGTGGTGTAAACTGAAGCTCCTGAAAATAGACTTTTGATTGTGGAAGCCAACAATATTATGATGTTTTTTAACAAATCATACAGATGAATTTAAATGCTGTAGGACAAAATAAATAAATAAATAAAGCCCAACAAAAAAACAAAACAGCCAACCAAAAAGAATCCATCTCCATGCCAAGTTTAGTTTCCTATTAAAATGGAAAAAAATAAAATAAAATTTAAGCTGTTCAGAGAACTGAAATTTACTTTCCAGTAAGAAAGGAAACACATGGATAGTTGCAGTAATTGCCATGTTGTCTAAGCTGTTCAACCTACTAGTACGTACTGTGAAAAATCCCCAAACTCCTTTAACCATTCTTCTAGTCTGGAAGAGTTCTGACAGTTTTCAGTCTCTGTGCAAGCCCTAAATGACAGATTAGACTGTAAACGTTTGAAATTACCTATTTGGGTTCTTCTTGAGTAAAATTAATGTTGAATATTAATAAGGTACTTTGAAGAACTAACTCAACACCATTTGATACTTTCTTGAAGAAAGTAGAATTTCCTGATTTTAAGTAACACTTTCCCCTCCAAAAACGCCCCACTATCATAAAAGAAATTGTTTTTAGCATGTGAAAAAATTGTGTCACAATACAAAGTGTTATTAAAACTTCTGTTAAAAAAGACACTATTGAAAACACTGGTTCACAAAAGGAACCAAAACCATAGGTACTATTATAACATGATGGAAAGAGAGAAACCTGCTCTGGCACCTTATTAATCCCTTGCTAGTGAAAGATTGTTCCCTAATCTACACACCTAGAGCTTTATTGGCCCTTTTCAGAAGCATCAAGCAATGTAGCTCCCATCTATTCCCACAGGAGACTATTCAGTGACTTCAGAGATGCCAGTGTCAGAAAGATTATCAATCTGCTATTTAACCTAAATTTTCTATATCTTCATATAGTGTAATTACTCTCAGTTATGTCATCAAAACACATTTTGAGATGTAATGTGAATGAAAAGATAGTTAACAACAACAAACATATCCCACCAGCTTTGCATAGGGGGGGTTATTTTTAGGTTCTCTTTAAACTCTGAGAGTCTTGCCTGATGTCTTAGATGAGACAATAAATACAGGTACAAGAAAAAAATGTCAGTGTTAGGCTAAGCACTCTCAGACATAGTTGTCACCTAACAATTACTGCAGGAGATCCTGTTTTGTATCTTTTCCTTTCATGCAACTGGTTATCCCTGGTTGACAATGTTTATAATAATTTCACCAGCTCAGATTTTGTTAAAAAACAAACTCTGAGCTGCAGTAACAGATGTACAAAGAGAATTACCCTCAGGATATTTAACAAACCCAGCTATGCAGCATGAACAAAAGAAAGTAGAGAAAAAAATGTCAGAATAATCCCTTAGCAAAGAGAACAGAAGATTCTTGTTTTCTTTATTGGTGTTTTATTTTTAGTCTCTGGAGTTCAGCATTTAGAAAAGCAAAATTTGGTGGTTGTCACAGTTTGTTTGCTTCTTTTCAGCAAAAATATAAGAAAATTAAGTCCACAGTGATGTAATATTACAATAAGGACTCAACTAATGCTATTGATAGGTTTCCCTACTAAAAGATAGCTTTCATCTGAAAATCAGTACTGTGCAGTTTGCAGGCATCCTGATTCACGGACAAAACTCAGTGATGTATGCCACAGACAAGAGAGAGACAAACTGAACTCACCCTTCACAGAATCACAGAATCTTAGGGCTTGGTAGGGGCCTCAAAAGATCATCCAGTTCAACCCACCTGCCAGGCAGGGTCACCTAGAGCACATCACAGAGGAACTTGTCCAGGCGGGTTTTGAATGTCTCCAGCGAAGGAGACTCCACAACCTCTCTGGGCAGCCTGTTCCAGTGCTCTGTCGCCCTCACAGTGAAAAAGTTTTTCCTTACATTTATGTGGAACCTCCTATGCTCCAGTTTGCACCCATTGCCCCCTTTCCTGTCACTAGACATCACTGAAAAAAGCCTGGCTCCATCCTCCTGACACTCAACAGATTTGTAAACATTGATGAGGTTGCCCCTCAGTCTCCTCCAAGCTAAAGAGACCCAGCTCCCTCAGCCTTTCCTCATAAGGGAGGTGTTCCACTCCCTTAATCATCTTTGTGGCTCTGCACTGGACTCTTTCAAGCAGTTCCCTGTCCTTCTGGAACTGAGGGGCCCAGAACTGGACACAATATTCCAGAAGTGGCCTCACCAAGGCAGAATAGAGGGGGAGGAGAACCTCCCTTGACCTACTAACCAAACTCTCTAATACACCCCAGGATGCCATCGGTCTTATTGGCCACAAGGGCAAATTGCTGGCTCATGGTCATCCTCCTGTCCACCAGGACCCCCAGGTCCCTTCTCCCACCCTGTTCTCCAGCAGGTCAGTCCCCAACCTGTACTGGTACATGGGCTTGTTCATCCCCAAATGCAAGACTCTACACTTCCCCTTGTTGAATTTCATCAAGTTTCTCCCTGCCCAACTCTCCAGCCTGTCCAGGTCTCACTGTATGGCAGCACAACCTTCTGGTGTGTCAGCCATTCCTCCCAGTTTAGAGTCATCAGCAAACTCACTGAGGGCACATTCTGTTCCCTCATCCAGGTTGTTGACAAAAATATTGAACAACACCGGTCCCAGTACCGACCCCTGAGTGACTCCACTAGATACAGACCTCCATCTAGATTCTGCCCCATTGACCACAACTCTATGACTTCTTCCTTTCAACCAGTTCATGTTTCATCTCACTACCTGCCCATCAAGACCACACTTCCTCAGTTTATCTACAATGATGCTGTGGGAGAGAGTGTCAAATGCTTTACTGAAATCAAGATAAACCACATCTACTGCTTCACCATCATCTATCCACCTAGTTACTTCCTCATAGAAGGCTATAAGGTCGGTCAAACATGACTTTCTCTTGGTAAAACCATGTTCACTGCTCTTGATGACCCCCTCATCCTTGATATGCCTAGAGATAGTGCCAAGAACAAGTTGTTCCATCACCTTTCCAGGGATGGAGGTGAGGCTGACCAGTCTATAGTCACCCAGGTCCTCCTTCTTCCCCTTCTTGTAGACTGGAGTGACATTTGGTGTCCTCCAGTCCTCAGGCACCTCTCCTGTTGCCCACGACTTACCAAAGATGATGGAGAATGGCCTAGCAATGACCTCTGCCAGTTCCCTCAGCACCTGCAGGTGTATTCCATCTGGACCCATGGATTTATGGATGTACAGATTGCTTAACTGATCCCTAACCCAATCCTCATCTACCAAAGCAAACTCCTCCTTCATCCTGACTTCTTCTGGGGCTTTAGGGACCTGGGGCTCCTGAGGGGAATCTGCAGCAGTAAAGACAGAGGCAAGGAAAGCATTCAGCACCTCTGCCTTCTTTATATCCTCTATCACCAGGGCAACCGCTTCATTCGAATCATCATCATGAATTCCAGGTCCATACAAATCAGATTCTAAGTGACCTGAAAATATGGGTACAATTCAAAAAGTTCTCAGGCAAACGCACGCAGCATTCTTTCCCCACCCCAACCTCCCTCCAAAAAGATTAAGTAACAAGAGGAGTTGGAGTATATTTTTTTCACTACCAATTACCTCTGTGAAAACTTTTAAACTAGGGTCTCACACATTCTATTACAGATCAGTTCAGCTACCTTCATATCTTTCCTAAAGTGTTCCTTATCCATCCGCAAGGCATAAATTCAGCCATCTGAATGACCATGCTGAACTGATGCTTCTTGGTGTTCAAGGTTCTCAATTTCCAGTTTGCTCAGTTTTTCTATCTACATCCCAGGCGTCAGAGTGTATATTAGAAGAGTGAAAGAAGGATGAATACAGACATAGAAAATGATGCCCTGTAAGACTGTGATTCTCTTCTGTCACAAGACTGCATCAATGACCAGATACACAAGCTTAATGATGACCATGAAATTTATTAAATCCAAGCAGGTAGTTTAAAGGTAACATTTCATCGTTGAGTCTTAACAGATTTCCCAATTTATATGACACATCATCATTTAGTATTTATTATGTTAACATAAAACTATTAGAAGGAATGTTTATAATCCATGTTGCAGGATTCAAAACTTTGCCATTGTTTAGTTGCTCTGCCTTTACTGGTTAAGTTATAAGTTTTTTTGTTATATATATTTACAAAACCATGCAATTTCTTCACACATGGAAAACTCCACAATTACTGAAGGCACTGAATTTAAATTCCTTTGAAGAAATAATCTTTGGCCAGGAAGCAATATAGAAATTTTTGGTCCTCAAGTAAAATTCTCAGGAAGTCATCGCTGTCAAAAAACAGGGTGTAATTATTAACTATATTTTGCAAACCTAATGAGAGCATTTCATTCTAAGTGATGGGTATAATAATGATTTTCTGCAAGATAACATGACAATTTTCAATAACCTTTCCATTCTCAGTATTTGAAAAGATAATGTAATTGAAGGGAAGAGATAAGAGAAGGTGCCATTAATTTATGACTTCACCTTTTACAGCACAATTTATCCAACAGATTTAAAAACCAATAGATGAAAAATCTTTTACAACTCACAAAGTGAACAGATGGCACAGCAGTGTTGAAAATGACGGTATATACACACAAAATGAACTGGTGTTCTCCTCTAGTTAAGAAGCTGCCAATATTTGTATTAAAATCCTCAGTTTTCAAGGGTTTGTAAGTTGGCTATTTTAGATAAGATCTGGAAAGACTGGCCTACAAGCTGTATACCTAAGTACCATGTAAAAAAAAGCAAACCACAAACAAAACTAAAAAAAAGTGTGCTTATTACTTAATCCATTTCATATGTGCTTATTACTTAATCCATTTCATACCCTTTACTCACACCTAATCATATTGTAAACATTAGCTGTGAGCTAGGATACTGAGGAAGTGCCTTTACTTACCAGAGGGATTTGAATGGGCTGGTTAGTCCATGAGCAGCTGTGCTGGCTGTGCACAGAAGACTGTGGCTGTCACAAATCTCAGCCGTTGTAGAGGAGGCTTCAGGCATGTCTGGTGAGACCTGCCCAGGCACTCAAGACGTTCCACGCCTGGGATGTTACTGTCCTGTGAGACATTCCAAACCCTCCATTAAACTATTACAAAGAACAAAAGTGATCAAGATGCCTAACCTAAAAGATCAGCAATTTGAAGTAGGACTGCTTCCAATGTAACATAATACTTGTGTTAAATACACATTTTGGCTTAGAGAGAATGCAAGCTGTGCCCAAGCAGCTAGCTTGTAAAACTGGGAGTCTCCAACAATGGTTTGCACAGCTAGAGCCAGGCTGGTGTAGCTGTGCCTTGCTCAGCTTATACAAGGTCTCAATTTTTGCCATAAAGAAAAAAGATTTTAATATTTTGATTAAGAAAAGACTGAATTACACCTCAGGAAAGATTTCAGGATTTGACTTACCAATGAAAAAATGTTAAATTACACATTACTGGGTACTAAACTGCTTATGAGCTAGGTACCAACATATTGTGCCCGTTACCTGTAGGTTCAAATCTATACCATGATCTCTATGGCTAGCAATAATTTTGTGCTGAACATAAAAGAAAATCTTGGTCTTACTTAACACATGGGTCTACAGTGTCTGGTTTTCAAAGTAAGAGAAAACAGTAAATATTGCAGTAAGAGATTAATGGAATCTATTATGTGAAGGGATGTTTTAGACCATGAAAGAATATGTGGAAAGAGCAAAGGGTTAAAGATATGCACCAGAAGTAATAATGTGATTTTCAGCTTGGATAACTGTGATCTCATACTTTCAGTAGGAAACATCAGGAAACAAACTAAATAACCATCCAGTCAAATTGGAAATTACCTTTTTAGTGGCATTTAGAGGAAAAGAAATACACTGCAATCAATCTGAGTTCCACCCACCGAAACATCCATATGTCAAACAAATTCTGTTTATGGAACTGAGAGTCATTCTCCTTAAGCCCTAATCTAGGATTTTCACAGGTGTTGGTATCCAAATGGTCCTGGAATTCCAAAATTTCTAAAAGCCTTACTCCTCCAGGCACATTTGAAATTCCTGTCCTAGATGTTGCATATATATATGTGTTTGTGTGTATATATACATATATATATATACACACAGATACATGTGTATATATATGTGTGTGTATATATAGATATAACCCATTAAGTCATATTCAGTATCAGAATATTGTCAACAAAAACATGAGGCACTTAAGGAAAAAAAAATAAAGAAAGGGCTAGAGACAAGGAGTGAGAGATTAATGTAGAAAATAATTAATATGAACAGCTTTGATAAATACTGAGAGAGCAAATAGTGAGAAGGAATATGCTTGGTATATCCAATTATGTTCCACTGATGTTTTTAGCATCTAAGTGAGAATAGGATAAATATATCACCATTTTAGAATTGTATGAAATGTCTGTAAGTATATAAGTAGATTCTGAAAGAGAAAAGAATAACAAGTTTAAGTGTGGAAAGGTGATGATGATTAACATCAGGGGAAGGAATGCAACCACTAGGATTTTAAACTAAGGTCTCATACTCTTTGGCAGCACCTCAGTTTCTGCTTTTCACAGAACTAGTCGGAAGCTGAAAACTGAGTCAGGTCTTGCAACAGATGCAGATGCAACCAATTACCTTTCTGCTCCTGTCTCCCATTTACCTTTGATTTTCTGAAATAGCACTACTTGCTAGTCCCTGTCTCAGAGAATTGCATCTACCTGACTCTCTATTCCTAGTATCACTTTGCTTCTTACAGCTGGCTGTCACTAAACTGGATCAGATTCTGCATTCTTAACACAAACTTTGATCTGTTTTTTTCATAATGATGCTGTACTGGCTTTGCCAAGGCCGTGTAGGTCCATAGGCCTTGATACATGGCCTGCAGCACACCTGGGCTATGTGTCCACCAGTTGCCCCAGTTGTTCCATGAACTTGGAGTGCATGATGTATTGGCTCTCATTCTCTGTTGGCTTCCTGAATAGCACTGTGAGCTTGTAGTTTGAAACTAAGGCAAATTAGTTGCTCTGTAAAAACTAATTAAAACACATAGTGTTAACTGTGTTTGGTTTTTTTTTTAGAAAACTAATATTCAAATATCTCAGTACAATGCTGAGATAAAACCCATGATTCCCAAGTTCTTTAGAGATTGTAGTCACTAAATGACATGATTTCCATGTATCAGGATACATGCATCATGTATTTACCTTTTAAAATGTACTTTGGAACTTGAAATCTTAATAACTGGCAAATTTCAATAGAATCACAAGTTAAAGATTGACATCTTCTAAAGAAAAATATCACAAAGAAGTGTATTTCACCCAAGTACAAAAATATTTCTGCAGCTTAGATTGAGCCTTCCATGGAATCAGATTTTCAGGAAAATCAAGACTTAACATTTGTGATAGTTGTCTGTGACATAGAGCAGGAACATTCTAAAGGCCAATGCTAAAACTTTCAAAAGAGAAAAAATTGGAATAGTGTGCCCTTTGTTGTTACAATATTATGGAAGACAAAAAATACTATTTGCTTTCCACAATTTAAAAAAAAAATTCAGTCCTTCTTCAAATATGGACTCCTACTGACACAATCCAGAAAACGAGCTGTTTCTCCTGTCCCTACTTAAAATTAAAACAAAACATACACAACAGGCAGACTAGGTCCTGTACATTTAGCAATGTCTGGGAGCAAAAGAGATCTTCTTATGAGAAACTGCAAGGTAAACTGAGGTGTTAATGTGTGCAAACATGATCTGAACCCTAGGCTGAAGTTTCTGAAATAGATTCTGTACCACCATCTTCCTCAGCTTTCTTGTATGTCTCTATATTCAGAGAACAGATAATTGCTTACTGCAGCTTTCTCTACTAATAAAGTGGATCAAGTTCAGCTACTAAAATGTTTGCTTCCAGGTATCTGAAAGTATGGATATTTCTAAATTAGGCTAATAAATGCATGTCTACACTGCACCAAACAGTGCCATCAGGCTTCTCTAGGACTTCCCTGATACCTGTGCCAACATAATTAATAAAAAATATCAGCTAAGATTTGCTGAATTGAAGAACGGTTCTCAAGAAACATTGCTAATAACTTCATTTCAGCCTGATTTTTTTCCAGTACTCTTGAGTGTTGATTTTTTAGTTGGGCCCTATGCTGTGTCATAATTCTTCCAGTGATTCTCATCTTCTCTATCTTAATTGACAAGTTTCCTATTGTGAGATTTCTAAAGTTTTACTGTGTCTAAATAATGATATTCACTATATTTGCTCTTAAGAAAAAAACAACAACAACCAGTTATCCAAGTAAAGACATTAAATTTAGCCTGTTAATATGCCCCCCTCTTTCCTTTTATTTCTTTTGTTTCCTCACTCCATTAGCACTGGCTGGAAAAATGCTTCTGGACATCACATGTATTGTAGTTGCACAGATGCTCAGCCCTTCAGTCAGGTCAGGGTTGCATTTGTCCCTGCACAGAACTGTATATCACAGATTGCAGAATAATGAGCCTGAAAGAGCCACCTCACTGTCTTTTTAAAATATAAATGTTCCTGAGTCTGCAATTTCATGCACCAATTGTTTCAGATTTCTGAAATAGAGATTACCCGGTCCCTTCCCTCACTCAAGAGCATTACAGTCTTCAAGTTTCTTTCTACCTCTTTTGTGATAATTTCCATTTCCATACACTTATTCTTTCTTTCTTGTCCTAGGTGCAATAAGAATTTTTCTTTCCTGTGATTTTCTTCAATAACAAGTGAGAAGCTATTGAATCTGAAGCACATTCTCATTGCATTTTTAGTCATCCTCTGGCTCTGCTTTAGACTTAACCCTTCCCTTGTTATTCAGAGTGTTCTTTTTCTGTTCTCTTATCATTCTGGCTAGAGACACCTTGATATTTTTTGTTTTAATGTTCTTCCCAATATCTGATTTAAGATGACTTTTGCTTCCTGATCCTTAAACATAGAAAATTAGAAAAGATACTTTTTGCCCATTGCTGGTTGTGGGCTCTCTGTTAAATGATTCTGAATGGATACTGAGAATAAGGAATGTCATCTAGTCATTTCCTTTCTAGTTCTACTCTACCTCCTTGTCTTTTCTCCTCCCCATTACTCTCAACCTTGGAAATATAAAAATTATGTTACAATTGAAGTTCAAGTGGTCTTTCATTTAAATGGAATTTTATGAACAGTAAAGTCACAATTAGTCCACATAGTTTTACATTTAGACACAGTTAGTCCACACATAATTACACAGTCCACACAAAATCAGTTACCAATTTCTGTATTATTTGAACATAATTAATTTTTATTGCATAATTCAATGAACTCTTACTAATATGGGCAAATGCACTTCTTCCTCAGTGTGATATAAAGGAAATTTTTATTTCTATACAGCATCATATTCTAGTTATATTCCAATAGGAGAGAGGTTGTATTAAATGTTAGAAATAGTCCAGTAGGTCTTGAAGTGACTTTAACTCAAAAAATAATAATTTTTTTTTTGTATTTTATTTTTGTTTTAATTTTTCCTTTTCTCTTCTCTTTTTTTGTCTCTGAGTAGCACAAACCCTGTCACATTCTGCTTAATTACTATGTATGCCTTGGACTGTAAAGCTATGTGAGAACCCTTTATCCATATGTAGGCTGTCACTGGTTATTGAAAAAATATATTTCCCTCTAACCTAGGAAAATATACCTGTTGCTCTATAGTGTACAGTGTTTTATATTTTACAAACCAGTTTGCCATTCAGCTGCCTTCTAGTCATTGCTGCAAGTGTAGATTTCTTCAAATAAATGAGGCTTTTTACAGGAACCCCATGCTGCAATATCAATTTTGTAGCTGCAGACATTCAAACAGAATTGTCAAAGAACTCCATTCTGGTGCTCCTAGAATAAACATACTCCTTTTTCTCTTTAGTCACTATTATCTTGAAAACTGGAGGGCACACAAAGATGGTGAAATAAAATCTTTGTGTTACTAAGGAATGTAAACATCTAAGTAAGCCAACTGCAGAGCATAACAATTTATAGGGAAAAAAATACTTACATAATCTTGTTGAATGTGTGCATCATTAGCTTGCACTGCATATTTATACACACATTCTCCAACACGGTCACATGATAAACAGATCCTAACACTGCATCATGAGGAAAGTGACTTATACATTTGCATGTTCAACTTTATATGCCAGTTGAACATGGAAATGTCATCACCATCGTTTGAGTATTCTGTTCATTAACAGTTCTGATCCAAAGTTCTCAATATTTTTTTCTATCAAATGTAGGAGAGTGATTGTTAACCAAACGATTTTAATAATGAATTTCAGCAAGTGTTTTAAATGTTAAAACAATATTTCCATTTGCTTTGGGACTATTTGTTAACTCCAGTCACATTTGCTACAAAATTTCTGGTGTATATAAGCTTATAACAGCCATGTTCTCCTTTGACATCATATCAGGCTACATTTACCTTAGATGTTTCCCCACTTTGCAGAGAGTAATGCATCTCCCATTTCTCATGAAGGTACACTTTCTTTTACAGAAGAGGGGAAGTGTCTTAATAGCTACAGAAATCCAGAAAAGTGTTAGAGGAAGGTAGCCAAAGTCATGGGGACATACCTGCAATACATATTGTAGCAGGATGCTATGACAATCCGCTGTTTCCAAATGAGCCCATATACAATCAGCATGGCTAGGGCTGAGCCAAAGTTAGTAAGCCTGTCTAAGCACGAGCTGGCTCTTTTGGAGCAATACTCATGTTTCTACACCATGCTTCTCAACACTGGTTCTAAAGGAACATGGAATTCTTTACATGTTTGCCTCTGTTAAGCAGGCCGGTAACCCTCTGGACCCTGAACGCTCAGAGACATGAATCAAACACCTCACTAACTCTTCAGTCCCACACAGAACTTTCAAACTCTTATGCTCACTTGCTGAACCTATGCAGAGACATAGCTCCAGTTTTGTAGGCAGAGATGGCTGAAGTCTGCAGAGCTTGAAGAATCAAATACTGCTGTGGTTCTGAAGCAGTTCAGGAAAAGGAGGTAACTAGATGAGCTTACAAAATAGTTTAACCTTAGTGAAATATGTCTAGCAGAAGGATCTAAGAGTGAACTATTTCAGATAATTTGTTACCTGTTATTGGGGATGGTGTCCTTAGAAATGGGAATTAAAAGTCATATTCCCATCATAAGAGTAGAGTAGAAGAGGCATTTGCCCCCTTAAAACAGAGAAGAATAAGAATACACACAACCCTGACTTTAAATGTTCTAGTTTACTTTTTTATTCCTTAGTAGTGCCCTTGGCATTCTCTAAGCTTCACTTTGAATGAGCAGAAATTAACTTTGGGAAAGCAGAGATTGCTTGCTTTTATCACTAGACTAACTTTAAAAAAACCCAACAAACCCCAAAAAAACAAACAAAAAATTAAAACAGTCAAGCACATCTCCTTTCTAGAATATTTACCTGATCAAAATTTTTTACTAAGTTTGAAAATTTAAGTCAAGTTGCTGTGTAAGCTTCTGCAGGGAAGAAGAGAAAGGAAAAGCTTTACTTTAAAAATTATTTTAATAGGACCTGCATAGCTTAACCTTCCTAATCTGACCTAACCATTTTTTGCATGCTCCAATACTCACATACAAGCCAATACTTGCAATCTTGAAACATATTTGCTAACCTTTATGAATATGTATAAGGTTTCTAATATGAGACTCTTAAACATCTTACCAATTCAAAGATGAGTTTCCTCCATATATTTATTTCACAAACTGTGTGAAAATCCTTCTCACTAACATGGGTTGCATGGAATTGGGTGTAAATAAACATCATAGTCTTCATTGTAACATCCATATAGATGTATGTTTGTGAAAAAGTTTGACAACTGAAACAGTTCTTACAACTCCATACACAAGAGTCACTACCTTCAAATCATGGCCTCCCTTCCTCCTCACTCAGGTGTGCTCTCTGACAACCACCACAGGAAACGTTGTCATACTCAAATAATTTTTGGACATAAAACTTTGCCATTTGTTTTCAATGGAATAAAAACCTGAGCTTTTTCCTATTCACCAAAAATTCAACAGCCCCGATCCTTCTCCAAATAGTGGACCTATCAGCCTACAAATTATTTTATGCAATACGTACAGACATAGAAACAGAAAGCAACAGACCTACAAGCCAC
Organism: Chaetura pelagica; assembly: GCF_000747805.2. Lineage (NCBI taxonomy): Eukaryota > Metazoa > Chordata > Aves > Apodiformes > Apodidae > Chaetura > Chaetura pelagica. The sequence continues at coordinate 56,960 of NW_009951866.1, read as the reverse complement.
AGAACTATGTCATTTAAAACAGAAAAGAAAGCAACCAACACCTCACATGGAAATTAAGGTGTACTGAGAAGAATCCTCACAATGATGCTCTCACCAGGAAAAGCTGAGATTCAATCAGTATGCATCAATGAATTAGCCACCCAAATATGACAGACATCATTCGTTAGTGTTTAGACTGGCATCCATAAGAGTGTCTAGATGGTCTAAATATAACATTCCACCTGCACAGCAAATTGAAGCAGTGTATGATCGTTAATGACAGCAGTCTAAAAGAAAAACAATGATGTGATTGCACGAAAGATTAAATAATTTTTATACAGTGGATTCTCTTTGATCCAAAGAGTAGGTTAACCTACTCTATTAGCTTAATTATTTTTATGACACCCTTAATCTTAAATTAATCTTCAATTTCACAATTTCAAATGAGCACCAGAATTGTACAGGTATCTTCCCTCTGCAAATGTATTATTCAGATATTTTCTTTTCAACTTTAATTTTATAATTTAGCTGTAATTAGTATTTACGGAATGAGAAAAACACAAACAACAAAACATTACATTAGTGCTGTGGAAATATTCTAGAAGAAACATAACGCAGTCAACAATTTTTTGTCAAACATTTTAACACAGGGATGCCCTAACATAATGTAGTTATTAATGAAAATAATGCAAAGCTTAAAAGGCAGCATCTACTGTACATAGATTCAATTTCGGATTCCAAGTGTAAAGTAATAACAATAACAATATCTATTTCACATGTGTTAATAATTACATGTTCATACTGTTTGGTTTCTGCTGCTAATGAAAAGATGTATGTACAGGAGGATTCATGGTTATAGCCTGCAGGCAAGAAGACAACATTAAGAGTAAAGAATGTAATTCAAACCTTAAGGATTATTAAGACTGCTGAAGTAAAATTACTTTAAAGGGCTCAGTTAAGGACTACGGTTATAAAGATGTAACTTCAAAATATTATTCCTAAAGTGAGTACATGCTTATTTCTGCCATTTTTCCTAGCCAGCTTCTGTTCCCTTCATAAGACTCTAGAAATAATTCTTGCAATTCTGTAAAAGCTAAACCTTGTAGCATGTAAAGCTTGAGCACTTTTCCCTTGATCCAAGATTCTAGTGCAAATAATTCCAGTTTAACTGGTCCCCCGACCCAGCTCCACCCCAAGCAATGTGTAAATTAGGTAAAACCTCAGGAATATTCAATATCTTAATAGAAAAGTAGTAGCAATTTTCTTAGAGAAATTGAAATTAATCAGTTTATTAACAGCGCTAAATTAATTGTCCACAGGATGCCTCTGGTTCCAGGCAAAGACAAGGCTTTCTATCAGCCAAATTCCTTCATATCCAGTGTTAACCTCTTTTGGGATGCTGGGTGGGTTGGCTCTTAAGAGCAATTCAGTATGGCCCCTCCTACTTTATTCATTAAAAGGAACACTTTTTGGTGAAGCAGATGGGCATTTGAAATGTCTTTTACATAAACATGCCCGCAATAGGCTTTCTTTAAGCTTTAAATGAAAAGACAACACACTGCACATAGAATCATGGAATGATTAAGGTTGGAAGGGACCTTAAAGATCAGGTTCCAACCTTCCTGCTATGAGCAGGGACACCTCACACTAGAGCTGGCTGTACAAGGCCTCATCCAGCCTGGCACTAAACACCTCTGGGGACGGAGCTTCCACAACTTCCCTGGGAAACCTATTCGCGTGCCTTACTACTGTCATGGTGAAGAATTTCTTTCTGACATCTAACCTAAATCTCCCCTCTTTCCGTTTAAAACCATTACCCATTGTCCTATCACTATCTTTTCTGATGAAAAGCTCCTACTCAGCTTTCTTGTGCTCCCCTTTCAAGTACTGGAAGGCCGCTATAAGGTCTCCTCCTTCTCTTCTCTAGGCTGAACAGCCCCAATTTTCTTAGTCTGATTTCATAGCAGAGGTGCTCCAGGCCTTTGATCATCTTTGTGGCCCTTCTCTGTACCCTCTCCAACAGGTCTGTATCTTTCTTGTGCTGAGTGCTCCAGAACTGTACACAGTACTTCAAGTGGGGTCTGACCAGAGCACAGTAGAGGGGCAGAATCCCCTCCCTGGCCCTGCTGGCCACACTTGTTTTGATGCAGCCCAGGATGCAGTTGCTCTCTGGGCTCCAGCATACACTGGCAGCTCATGTCGAGCTTCTCAGCTACTACCACCCCCAAGTCTTTTTCCTTGAGACTGCTCTCTAGCCATTCTCCCCTCAGCCTGTATTTGTGCCCAAACAAAAATATCAACCACCAAACACACATATAACCACATCCCAGGTCTGAATACTTCACTTTATTCTGTCTCACCCCTTGCAGGGATGCCCTGCTGCATGAAATGAGCATTAAATGTAAATCCTGGGAAGAAAGCTGAGAAACTGTGAGACCGATTGTAACAACTTTTGTCTTCTTACGAGCTCAGAATGCAAAAAAATAAATAAACCTGAGATGTTGCAAGTTAAGCAGATTGCAAAAGTCAGCAATGAGGTCGTCCTTCACAGAAGAGTTCTTGAAGATCTCCCAACTAGGTAAATCAGACTGCAGCTCCCAGATTGTCCTTGAGAACATTCTCCAAAACTGCAACTTTGAAAAGGTGGGGAACAACTGCTGCAGTCACTGATCTGCAGTGTCAAGTTTTCATGGATTTTAAGTTTTATCTCATTTTTTTTTTTTTAATAAAAATATTAAGAATCTAGAGGGCTTTTTTTTTTTGTCTGAGTGAAATTTTTCTCTCTTTTCCTTTTTAATTTAAAATATTTTTTGTCTTGTGTATTCATTCTTTCCAAAACAGTTTATTTTCCTCTGATTTCTGTTTTGTTGGTTTTGTGGTTTTTTTCCCTGTAATACCCATTGGTTACTTGTTTCTCCCATTTCTTGCTTATTTACATAGGTATTTATAGGTAGTTACACTTTTTTTTTCCCGCCCCCCCCCCCCCCCCAAAGGAAAAAGAACAGACTACAAGGTGGAGCATTTCCATTGTCAGAGAATTACAGGACAGTTGATTCTACAACATCCTGGACCATACAGTTGGTGTTGCAGAAGACTCCTCATTTTCCCATAGTTTGGGAAGGGCAGTGCCAATATGCTCAAAAATCAACAGAGTTGATAAATACTTTTGCTCTGCCAGTATTTAGAAAGATGTGGTTCCAGAAATGGGACTCTAGTGGGGGCAGTAGTGGGTCATGTTTGTCTAACATATATTGCTGCTATGTTGGAAAGCTTTTTGGGCAAGAAAGAAGAAATAGATTCTAATATCTTCTCATACTCCCTTGCCAGCAGTGCTGTCTTGTCATGCATGAATTTCTTCCTAAGCAGCTCTGCTTCTTCAGTTACAGTGGCCAGCACAAGCTGTCATTCTGACTTACTGCTGTAAGAATCAAAATATTACAAATATCCCTTGCAGGATATATCCTTTCAGGATATTTGCCCTGAAATTATCTTTTTGTAGAAAATACTCTGAGGAAAAAATAAGACAAATTACTCTCAGACATAAAAACATTCCTTTAAATGACTGGAAACCCAATTTAAAGTAAATTAATACTTTAACCAAAGTGCCTATGGAATTATTTCCCCCTTAGGACCAATACTAGCAGGGATGATGGAAGCACTGAGGTGCAATGGAATAGTTTTCAGTGGGCTGAGGATAAGCACTGTGCTATGGGAAGGAGGCAAAATCTAAGCCCTTTTTCTGTGCAGGATCTCCATGCTGCCTCTCACTGGCGGGTGCATGTGGGTGCTGATGGCTGGCATCTTCCATTATTTTCCCACAGGAAGATGTTACTGTGATCACTGCTGAAACTAATGCTTCACAGCCTGTGTCCTTTCTGCTTCCTCATTGCAGAAATGGACACCAGGATTCCTTGTCATCTGGAGGAACAATTTAGAAATGAGGTTAAAAAAAACACAGCTATTCCTTGAATTCCTCTAAAGTGCTCAAGCAGGAGGGTGCTATGTGTATCACTGCACATAGACAAATAGGAAGTCAGCAGAGGCAGAGGGAGAAGAAGCAGCGTAAGACACCACTGCCATTCATGCCAGTCAGTGGAGGCCTTACCTTTCTCCAGCAGCAGTGGGGACAAACCAGCAGCAGCAGAGCCTGGAGAAGGAGGGAAGGGAGCCTGGGCTGGGCGACCACTGTGGGACAAATAGAACTGAGGTACTGCTCTGAAGAAAGCCATGGTCAGGAAGTGGTTTAGGGGGTCCCCTCAGAAGCTGAGCTGACATCTTGCCTTAAATATATTTTTTCACAATCATACCTTGCGGAAGAGGAAAGAAATATTTTTGGTCAGTCAAATCAATAGATGTGATTGGACAGCTGAAGTTTGTCATGCCTGTGACAGGAGACGGTGAAGAACACAAGGGGTCCTAGAGAACTGAGACAGAGAGCAGGTAGATGGGAACCTGCTGGTGCTCAGACTTCAAAAAAGCCATGCAATAATTTTTAAGCAGGTGAAAACAAAAGTGAGTTGTACTTGAGACTAACCAGGCATTACATTGAGCTGTTATAAAATAACAACTGGAGGGCATGTGTTTTGGCAGTGCTGGTTGTGAATTTTTTCCTTGAAAATAGCTAAAGCATTCGCACTTTGTTTCTAACATCCTGTCTCCTTCCCAATATCTTCAACCAGAAGTACAGCACACTTCAGACACAGACACATCATCTTAAACTGTATTTCTGTGAGGTAAGAACATATGCTTTCTTCTCCTTCCTTCCTTTTCAAGATATAAAAATCTGAAATAACTTCCCATGCCATTCCCTTAATGTGAATGAAGCAAAATGTTATTTTGGCTAAGTGTTCAAAGCCCCAAGCATATTTTATTTGCAGCAAGTTTCTGGAGAGCAGTCAATGCCAGTGGATCCAGACTGATGTATTCCCACAAGTAAATAGCTGCCAGGACGCACACCAGGTTTGCTGCATTCTTGCTATATCTTACTTTACTAATGGTGCAACTGATCAGGAACTCTGCATTTCAACTAAAATTGGAGAATTGGCTCAAAAAAACACTTTATATATAACTATGGCTGTCTTTATACTTTGATCAGTAAGAGCTAAGTTCATCATCTGAATAAAAACTAGCTGTTATTTCTCCTTTGTGGCTTCATTAGTCTCAGCAGACTTGGTCTATACCTGTCTTATTTTCCTTCAGCACATCTTAAACCAAAGTAATCTTATTTGAACTCTGATTCTGATCTTACAGTAATACTGTGAGGTACAGAAGAGCTAAACTACATGCAAGTGGATATTACAAGGCTGGGAATTTCCTATTCCAATACTCACTGGGATGGGACAATTACATTCTGGCAGCTGGAGTTCTCCAGCAAAGCTGAACTTTCACAAAGGTTATCCTTCATTATTTATGCCATAGTCTTTCTAGTGGATTACAGTGATTACCAATTCACCAGTGACAAAACACCTTCCTGTGGCTTTGTGAAATATTTCCAGAGAGGCTAAACCATATGAGTACAGTTCTGGGGCAACAATATAGGAAAACATAATAATGCTTTACTAATGGGTTTAAGTGAGTAAAAAAACCCAAAACAACCCAAAACTAGTGCTGTCTTACCTTCATGAAACAGAAGCCTTGGTAAAAAAGATGTTCAGATCTGTTCTTTATTTTATATTTCAGATATGAATTTTGCTTGGATTTGGACTAGTAGCTCAAAACCTTATTACACTTGTAATAGAGAAATAAAAAAAAAAAAAAGAAAAAAAGAAAAAGACAAATATGAAAGGAAAATCATGTTTGCTTCAAGAAGCAGGCATGTCTGGTGAATTCCATGCACCACAGGAAACTGATATGCCCAATACCTTACAAAGCAATTAAGTAAAGCCTTAATGCATTTTCTTGTAAATAATGTATTTTAGCTATTAAATTTTAAAAGGTAAACTAAAGATGTATTCTGAATGTTATTTGTTCTTCCTTTTCAGTGTATATGTACATGTTATACATGTAAAAATTGATCTGACAAAAGCTTGAAGGGGAATACTTAATGTACTACATAGAGTCTGGCCAATCTCACTTAATCTGTCAGTTCCCTCTTTTGTTGTCATCTTCATTTGTCCTTGTATGTTTGGTACTGAAATAACAAACCACCCAAAGTCTTATGCAACTGCTGTATCTTCCAAATTCCATGAAGCCACAGATCTCATTATGTTACTCTTACTAGTCAGGTTGTTTTGCCATGGTAAGAAAAAAATGTATCCCCATAAAAATCTAAAAAAACCGCATGACATGAATACTTTAGAGCTTTATAATGATTTGGATGAGTTATAAAGCTGTCATTATTAAAAATACTTTAATAAATTAAGTATCCATTGCAATTTTATTACACAGGTAAATTTTAGATGTTAGACTTGTTGACATTAATATAGAAAAGATAAATTTGTTGATGACATAGGTCCCATAGTGCATTGCAAAATGTATTGTCTTGCAAAAATTATGATTGAGTGTGTAGCTAATAATAAAAACTCTTATGCATTTGCCACTTTTACTATTTTAAACAGAGGCTGGACTCTGTGTTATAGAATGTACCTCATTCAACATCTTTATTTAATTTTTTTTCCTTTTTTTTTTTTTTTTTTTTTAAATGATCAAGGTAGATAGATAGACTAAAAACTTTTGGATATTTTTTTCCTTATTCTCTGTTTCCTTCACTTCTGAAGATGGATTTTTGCTTTGTATTTTAATTGTGAGGTCCTAAAAAATAGTGATAGTTTAAAAAAATAGACTTGTTTGCTAAGATTCTATAGATGTCTTATCCCATGGCAATAATCTATAAAATAATTGCAATGTGGGTTCACAATTGGAGTATATTGAAGCTACAAAAAATAATGGATTTCCTTTAACGCTTTAGAGGAAAATTATTACAAGATCCGGCACTGAATTAATGCTACAATCTTAATCACCTCACATCCACGACAAGGCAATCTTGTCTCAATTATAGATCCAGCTGAAAATGGCTTTAAAGCTAGATTGGTCTTCTGGTCTTTCTCGGCCAAGCGTTGGAAGAGAAATATCTTGACAACATTATCAACAGAAGCATTACTAACATTAAAATGCAGACTATATAACATTCCACATGCTGTGTACAATGCTCTGTCTTTTTGACTTAAGCCCAAGTTGCTAAGCAACTATGAAATACTTTCATTTCATTTTCAACAAGAAACAGAATTAATGTACTTAATACATGATTACTTTAGGGGTTTAAGGGTGATCTAGGTAAAATGCACCTTAATACTGCAGATTCCACAAATATTTTTAAAAATCAGAGAGTTCTCCAAATTCAAGTAATCTGAAATTCTTAATATTGGTGTTATGTAAGGAAGCCTTTGTGAAACACGATTTTCCTGGAGTATTTTTGCAGTAAATCCTCTGTTTCCACATTTGAGCAAAGTAATCAGAAAATTCCCAGGATATCTTGCAGCTCTTTTTGTTAATGAAGAAAGGATATGAATCATGTTCAGTTTCAGTGCTCATTTTTCCTGTCCATGTTCCTATAAAAAAACCCCTACCATACTACTCTTTCCTGAAACAAAAAAGTGTGATAGTAAGTTTTCAGTAAGCTAATTATTGTACCTTCCTCCACTCTGATTTAAAGTATTTTATCTTGATAATTAAAAAAAAAAATCTGCTACTTAAAGACAACCTAGTTCTTCCATTATGTCAAATGCCATAACAGTAGCTGTACATTATTTATATTACAATCACACAAAAGTTTGTTTTTTTGGTTTTTGTTTTTGAGACTTTTAGCACACCTAGGTCGTAGTACATTTGTCTTTTGTCATTTGCCTTGCCACTGTTCTGAGCCTTAAGACTTCCTATCTCTTCTTTGGTTTAATTTCTTTTTCACATTTTTAAAATAGGTTACAAAGCCTACTCAACTGAAATATCCAGTTGTCTTAAGATTTTGAGTTTATCAACACTCAGGAGTCAGTCACTTCAAAGTCACAAACCTTGACCATTTAGCCTTCAGTTCCAGAACCATATTTCATCTACTGTTCCTCTGTAGGACATTTCTACCACTCACTGTCACTCGGGGCAAGCTGCATGGCACTCATCTTTTGATTAATAATGGAATATCTTCATTCACTTTTAATTAGGTTTGTTGGTTTTTTTTTTTCATGTTAGAATTTCAGTTATGGATGGAATTCTATCAACATCAGTTTTTCATTCAGAATTAAATGCAGTGGAAAAGCTTAGGTACTTCACAAACAATTTATTTGTGCAGAACATTTGTTAATAATGCAACGTTTCTGACTAAAAGGATGGACTATGTGGGGCCAGCTCTGTGCTGTTAGTGTGGAAGCTTAGCTGAGGTGGTTTCAAAAGTCCTGTATCTATTCTGTGTGTTCAGGCTCGGTTTTATTGTGAGTGCTTGGCTTTTAGGAAAACAAGCACAGTACTGACGACTTTGAGTGACTGATTTCCAATCTGAGGTGACTGCTACATAACATGATTGTATGTAACCTAGTTTTCAGGGAGCTAGTCCACCTATGGGTATCAGTCTACTGCAGTAGCAAGAAGCACAGTTTGGCATCATTGCGTTGTGAGGACTGGTGCCAAGTGCTTGACCTCTGCAAAGCTAGGAAGAGACTAACAATCTGTGTTGGAGAAGGGTAAGGCGTATGTTTAATAAGTCTGTTTCCATAACATTTATCGACTGAAGAAGAAAATCGCACAGCCACAAATAATTGCATCAAGGATGTCACCTGAAGTTGAGGATGGTACTAGGGTTAGGATAAATAATATTTCTGAACCATTTTTCCTGCCTGCCCCTTTTCCTCTCTTCTCCCAGTGATGAATGGCAGGCTTTCCTTCTTCACCCAGTCTCAATTTGGCCTGATTTCCTTCTCTCATCTCAACTCCATTGCAAACAATGTTGATCTTTCCTGTAGAGAGGGAACTGACCATTTCTGGGTAGTTACCCTTTTTCTCCTTAGCCTGGTCTTCTTTTCCCAAGAAGAAATGCTGTGCAGGAGGTTTTGTTCTGAGAAGAGTTGAAGTGATACCTTTTAACCAGTTTTGAACCCTTTCTGCAGCCATTTCAAAACCTAATCCTTTTTCATAGAAGTATTTTCACTTTTTCAATAAATCATCATTTACTTTCCCTTTAGAAGTTTGCTGTGAAAATGCTGACAAGCTTCAATGGACTGAACTTTGAGCCTTACAACACCAAGAATGGTGCAACCTGAAGGGTGGTGGGATGATCAGCCACGCTTACAGCTGCAGGATAAGGAGCCTATTGATTAGGAGGTGCTGACTCCAGCATAACATAAATGCACTCAAGTTAGCTCTCTACTAGCTAATTCAAATACAGGTTATCAGTCCAGCTATAGGATCAGAGACCTCAAATCAAGGTCACCACACCTGCATGTCATCCTTAGCTGACTGACTGCTGGTGAGCAAAATCTGAGAAAGCTCTTGGCTCTAACTGTAGATGCTTTCTATCCCAGTTTCTTGAGTGACACATCACACAGAATGATCAGCATATACATCTAGGCAACCTGTGAAACAGGGGTTTGATTTTTCGCTTATATAAATCAGTTTATCACTTGTTAAGTTAGTTAATAATAATTTTTTGCACCTTTTAAAAACATTCAGAATACCTTAAAATAATTTAAGTAATTCATCTTAACACAGCTTCCTAAGACATTTTTTCTTCATTTGTGCAACTGAACTTAGAAAAAATAATGAAAGTTTGTCACCGTTTGACTCGGGTCCGAAAAAAATGCTCTTGATCCCGTCCCCCCCCCCCCCGGGAGGGAAAGGGGGGGGGGAAAAAGGGAAGAC
>NW_009951866.1:13103-46869 GCF_000747805.2 Chaetura pelagica | reverse complement strand
GACGCCGGCCATGGACGGAAGAGAAGGGAAGAAGAAGAAGGAAGGAAGTTGTCTTCTGTGATCTCTGACCTTCCTTTGAGCTTACGTAGATATATGGAATGGAATATCTCTGGCCAATTTTGCTGTCTGTCTAACTCAGCCTCCTACGGGGGGGTCACAGATCTCCCCATAGTGTCTGAGCCGGCAGAGTGAAGGTGCAACCTTGAAGCCTCAGTAGTTAGAAAAACTTTCCACTGTCTTATCAGCCTAGCAGAGCACACTGTTGCTAGTTAAAAGAAAGCTTACTGAAGGAAAAAAAATCAGTAAAAAGAAAAATTGGCTTCATCCTGGCTCAAACCAGGACAAAGTTATAAATATTTTTACTGTAACCAAATGGAAAACTAAGTTATGAAAATGGTGGTGAAAAAAACATGAAAAATAATTCTGTTTCGTCTTTTTGTTTGTTTGAGTCTTGCTTTTGTTTACGTTTGTTTGTTTGTTATTAATTGGATAAATATTTATTTATTTTTTAAAGAGAAATGCCTTGAGCTTTACTTACGCCCCTCAGTCAAGGATCCGAACTGCTCTCAAATTTCCAGGTTTTACTCTCGCTCTAAAAATGACAATTTGATTTTAGATTTAGGAGAGCTTATCCATTTTACAATGACAGATTTTTTTTTTTCCCCATGCTATCTTCTCCTCCTTACTGCATTTCTCCTTCCTCTCCCTTCACCTTCTCTTCTTATCTGGTTGGCATTAGGGCCATTCCCATGGCCCATAGATGAGCACAACCTTTGCAGGGGAGAGATATGTCAGCAGTAGTAAGAAGTAGCTATGGCTGCAGTATATTGTACTCCAGCTGTTCTCAATTAAGGTATGCTTACTCCTAATGACAGGACTGTGTGTAATTGTGTGAGCATCTGAGTATGGACAGACAGCCTTCAGGCTAAGCTAAAAGAAGAACCAGAGACTTCTAACTAATCCTGTGTCTGTGGAGAATTTGGTTCAGTTCATGTGACAATCTAAAATGTTACTTGTATATTGACGACTATGATCTGCCATCTGAAAGTCAATAATAGTTCTCCTATTCTTCTTAGTAACACTTGTTTCTCTAAATCCTGGAATGATTCAATTAGCAAATTAAATTGTCAAGTGACAGGTACATACTCCCTTTGGTTAGAATTTAATTTAATTATTTACCTATAGCACAGAAAAAGTTTTGATAAAGCGTTTAAATAAAGTCTTTCCCTTATAATTTTCCTATAATTTCCAGGGTATCAGAACATTTCTTAGCTTTAAGTAAGAGTTATCTCAACATCTGTTTTTCCAGAGATAAAAATCACATTGTGATGTTACTATTTTCTGTTTTTACAAATATATACAGAAACACTTAATTAAAGAAAACTAAGTTAAATAAGTGAAAAGACCTTCTTTCTGGGCTAATTCAACTCCTAATCTTAAAATGGACCTTAAGAAAGATCATTTTCTCTTTTGTGGGAGAGCTTTAATGGTATTGTAGAGAGTTTCATTGTGCCTAAATGTTTATCCTTCAGGCCATCATCTTCAACATAGAGCTTTAGGCAAGTTTTTATATATTGCTCAACACTGCAAAGCTAACCTTGGACACAAATCTCTCTAAGTTATACAGGCAGAGAGAGATGCAGATAAATATTCTTGAAAATTTTGTAGGGCACTGGGCAGACTAGTGTTATAACTCATTGAAGTCAATGTGAAATAGACATTGAATCAACTCTGGCATGGCTGACAAAATCCTTCTTTGGACCTGGACTTGCTGTTTAATGCCTAAATAAATTTGAAAACCTGGCCTTTACACCTTGATGTCAACTTATCAATCACAAGCAACATATATAAGGCAGACTTGGAATCCTTGTAACACTCTGTGTTGCTGAGGGAACAGTAGTAAGTTGAGGTAACCTGTTTATGTGCACATTAGTATGCTAATTATTAGTGCTTTTAATATTGGATTGTTGGTAAAACCTCTTTCACGTTTTGAGTAACAATGAGAAAACCTTAGGTAAAATAGTATCATGCTACTTGCTTTCAGATACATTTGCCTCACTTTTATTAGTGACTTCCTCAACTTTCAGGTGTTTTTTGTAGAGCAGATTTTTTGAAGCATATCATTTTTTTAGAGCATAATACTTTTGGCAAGCATGTTTAGCTAAAATTTTATGTAGTCATCTAAGATCCCAGAGATTTTACCTGTAAATTTGAGAAATCACTGAGGGAATATAAGAAAGATGGTGGAGTTATAATACTTCTCTTGAGAAATGTAATAGTCCAGAGACATTAAAAGGGAGATGGAATGGTGGAAGAGTCTATTGGCATAAAAAAAATTAATAAAGTACTATGCTGCAGTTTTTTCACAGGTCATCCAGTTTTCAGTAGGTTGCTCTCTTCATTATTCAACTTCACTTCCAGTGTTGCAGAGAGATTTTTAAATACAACAGAGGGATGACAGTCAAAAAGTATAGATCATCAAGATGTGTCAGTGCAACTGCACATATCTGCTACTCATAAGTGTGCATTTTCTCACCATTTTAATATACTTCCTAGCCCTCTTAACAAATGTAGTATCACTAATACCATGGCACACTAATAGTTAAGGCAACACAGCATACAAATCATTTAATTTCAAATATAATTGGATTCACCTGGAACATTTTTAAAAATCATTGTCAGTAAGGTCTGAATAGCCAAATAATGTAAGCAACATATGTTCTACTGCATTTAGCCATAATCTCTGTCTTTAGTAGAAAAGCTGCATGAACAAAAGCAAGTTTCTGCACATGGATCAAGAAGGTATGGGAAACTGACTGGCAGCATAGGAGAAGATGGAAAAATCTTCGCCTCAGAATGTCTGATGTTGCTTCCCTGTGCTATACTTCCAAACACAAGGTCTTCCCTGCTGTGACTCCGGAGTAGTACAATTAAATGAGTAGAATTACTTTGGATTTTCTTTAAGTAAAGGGCACACAGCTTTTGGCAGTGGGTATTCAGAAGCTCAGAGAAACCTCACCACACTTTGTGTATTGGGGCAGATCTCTTAGCTAATTTCTGACAGTTTAATTAAGTAAAATCAGCTTAAACAAATTGGTGCACAATTTTACTTCAGTGACCCCAGAAAAATCCATTGCTGAAGCTACTGGTTTGGAGGTCCACAAGATGAGAAAAGTTTATACATAAAATTATAAATATTTATAAATTGTATGTGTCCTTATATATAAACATCTAGTTAATGAAGCATAAAAAATACTCAACTATGCAGATGCAAGCAATGTTTTAAATTGAGATAACATCTCAAAAAAACAGAGAATCAGTGAAAAGAAGTGCTTGTAATCAATCCACTTACATGTCAGGAATGCAAACCAAGTTTATAGGAGTTTTTCCACCTGTCTAGTCCTACACATTGTCTGTGCACTTTCAAAGTGTACTTCAAATTATTAGGCTGCAAATAAGTTTCAACAGAATGTGTTACATCATATGCACTAGTCAGTAGAGAGATGACAATGATTGATCTGCTTAGTGGCAACAATTTGTCTGAAAATTTACCCTGGATAGTTTCTTCTGCTTAATTTCCCTCAATCGTTGTTTAAAGTATTTTAGGAGAGCTTTATTTTTTAGAAAGTATGAAAATATTTCTTCTAAAATTTCTTAGGATCTACAGATGTACAGAAACTAGAAATAAGAACTTAGGGGTAATTGATGTCTATTTTTGAGGCATGAAACAGGTAAAAATTAAATGCATATCTGCATTTCCTCTGGATTCAGTCCTCAGAAAGCACTGAGGGATACTGAGGACCAAATCTACCTAGCGATCAATGCAAATGGGGAGATCATATACTTGTGTGTATGTATTATGGGGATTTCCTCAAACAGCTAGCACTAGATGGACTGGTAACACTACATTGGTATTCTTTCCATCAGTTTTGGGAAACCTGCAGGCTCTCTTTGAGTGAAAGGGATGTGTTGAGTACAGATAAACAGCTACTCCCTCTCCACCACACAGCTAAGACTTGCAGGTAATGACATGTACATAATTCTGTGCTGACTGAGGTCAAGGGGTGATGATTGCAAAGGAATCCAAGAGACAAGGTGAAGTAAAGAGGTTACCAGGCAGAGGAGCACCTTCAGCATTTGTTCTTCAGATGTTCACCAGGAGTCAATGCACTCAGCCTTAAACTGACAGCAAAGGCAGCAAGAGTCAAACTTGGTGGAAAAATTAGCAGGAAGGGCACTTGCTTTGCTATAAAAAAAAACAGAACAAATTTTGCTCAAAAGTAAGACTGAACATTATTTACCTCATCAGTCTGAATTATTTTTAATACTAGATATTTAATACCGTGGGTGTCTGAGCAAGCCAGCCTAATCTTGTATAGATTAGCCTCACATGTGCATGTCAGGTCCCATTATCCTCAACAGCAAAGTTGAAAGTAACTAAAAGTAGAAATGAGTAAGAATCAATGTATGTTAATGGACGGGTTTTATTTTATTAAAACCTCTCAGGGCAGCTAATTTATACAAGGGAGGGGAAGGGCCTTTGATTTTCTGCCATTGCTTTATTATTCCATTCCTGGGTGAAGGAAATTAAAGTCTGCTAATACGTTCCAAAGCAGAATGTCTTTTTAATGGAGGATTCTACATTGACAATATATTGCTTATTAGTAGAAATTGTCTGGAATTATCAGAAATAGAACTGATTGTTCCTGTTTTCTTTTAAGATAAAAAGAACCCAGATATAAGCCTTTCCTTATTGGACTTGTCTCAAATATCTAGCCAAATGGGTAGTGGTGCAGCTAGCATTCAGATACTATCTGGGCAAAATTTGGCATCTGAAAATCAACTGTAAAACTCCAGTCAGCTTCATAAGAACTGAAATAACAACATTACCATTAGTTTTGGTAGAGGATCAGTTCTGAAGAATAAGAAGTCTTTGATTTGCCTTCATGGAAAAATCCTTTGTTGGAACTCTAAACTTTTGAAAAAAGGTAAAAACTCCTTTATGTGGAAATGGTCTTGTAACTGTTTTGTAGATTTCACTTGATGAATATCTACAGCAAGGACAAGAGCAGTCAGATGGAGTACATGACCTGACACAAGAAACTGTTAGCCCTAGGGCCATTCTTCTGCTTGGCATTGGATAGATGCTTATTATCTGTAATACCTCTGGCAAGATCTTTCTATTTATCTGTCCTTTCACAAACCTGTTACTGCACACCAATTTATACTATCCAGAACTGTTGCACTACTTGATTACCCTTGACATTACCTTTTAACGATGGGTTCTACATTTTAGTTGTCTCCACAATGCTACTGATACTAATAACCAGTGTGATTTGGCTGAAGTACTAGGAACGTTTTGCAGTACAGAACCTATAATGGTCTTCCTCAGTTGACAGAGTTTCCTGTTAATTAATATTAATTATAATGTTAATTATAACGTTAATTATAAAAATAATTATTAACTATTATGTTAATTGATATTGTTCCAGCAGACCCTGTGTTTCTCCTTCTTGCTGCTTCTGCTGCACTCCCTTTGTTTCCACCTCAGTTTATATAGATAAGGTTTCAGCCCATTGCAAGTGCCTCATGAAGAGCACACTCTTTTTTCCTCTCCACATCCACAGAAGGAACAAATCCTTTGCTATCAGTCAGATTCGTGTAGCTTCCCTCTGCAAAAGCAGTTCCTCACTGCCCATCAGCAGATTTCAGCAGTATAAACTTTTTCCTTGCAACTAAAAATATTTTGAGCTCTGATGACTCACTGAAGGTCTATTAATTGAGGCTTCCAAATTTCAAACGTAGTTGTATTTCCTAACTATGGTTGGAGTTAAAAACTCATCACTTCTACCAAGACACAATTAGGATGCAAGGCGTTGTAACAGAAATAAAACCTAAATACAAACCCCCTCCATTTGATTCCCAGATGATTAAGGGAAAAAAACTCTCAGGAGAAAGAAATTTAATAAAATTTACAGCATGAAATTGTCACCTTAACTGATTCAAGTAAATTTTTGTGCTTCACAGTTACTTGTAAATCCTAAAAAAACTTTTAAACCAAGACAAACCCTGATCTTCCTTTAATCACTGTTATTAGGAGAAACCTAAGAAAAAATTACAAAATCTGATGACATGATGTTACTCTCTTATTTTAATTCGTTTTCTGGTAATGAGTTCCAGAAGTGAGTACATCTGAAAGCATGAATGTTAATACTCTCCATTATGGTGTCTAAACCTAATGAAAAGTTTTAATTTCCTAAAGGCTGTGTTACTGGTGTTTATCTTCATGCTCAAATGACAGACACAAGAGTTTGAGATTACTATTTTCATACTGTTGTTACATTATTATCTGCTTACTTGATGTATTTTTGTTTTTTGTTTGTTTGTTTGCTTGCTTACTTGTTTTTTCCATTGTTTTGTTGTTGTTTTAAGTACCTAAGTCAGCAGCAGTCTCTCTTGCATGATTTACAATGAAACTTAAAATCACTTCTTTACCCTCTGTTCTTTTTATTCCGTTTCACTATTCTCTTGAAGGTAGAAACAGCTCTTTTATATTTGTATTGGCAAATGTAGGAGCTCCTACATGTCATTGAAGCCATATGTGTATTTTTCATTTAAAATCTATCTGAACAGAGTTTGACATTCTTCCTCTTTGGTTTAGTTTATCTATCTTAGGAAGCTTTCTTGAAAACATATCAACTTCAGTATCAACTTCCAGTATAAAATACTATTATTTTTAGGCAGAGGTTACATATTGTCATTAAGAATCTTCTGCTGTCCTCTGACACTATAATGTAACAGGTGAGCTTTTCAGATTTACTTCTACAAATGACACATTTGTATGTGGTAGTTTTTGTTTTCTGCAAGGTAATCTTTTTTTTTTTTTTTTTTTTTTTACACTTGACACCTTGCTGATACATGAATGTGTGCAATAGAAGTCTTTGATTACCTCTTTCTTATACATCTTGGGGAAAAAAAAATCTATCTTAATGCAGCAAGTTTCTGCGATATACCCAATTCTCTAGTCACACATCAGTCTTACATCTGTGTTGAATATTTCACAAGACTTCTAGGTATGTGTCTGCATTGTGCAGACTAAGTGCTTTTAACTTCAGAACTCTTTCACTGAAAAAAAAAAAAAAAAAAAAAAAAAGGAAAAAAGAAAATAAAAACCCCAACAATAATATTTCAGGCTCAAAATTCAGTGGCCTTTTTCCACCTAGTGCAGTATCTGAAGTCCATATTCACTGTTCACATCTGTTCCTGACTTGCCTTTCTATCCTAACTCTCTTCAAACGGTCTTCAGGAAAAAAAACAACAAACCAACCAACATATGAACAAATAGATTACTCTGTATGGTGTGTCATAGAATCATAGAATCATTTATGTTGGAAAAGACATTTAAGTTCATCAAGTCCAACCTTTAACCCTACTCTACCATGTTCACCCCTAAACCATATCCCCAAGCACAACATCTAGACAACTTTCAAGCACATCCAGGGATGGTGACTCAACCACCTCTCTGAGCAGCCTGTTCCAATGCCTGAAAACCCTTTTAAGATAAAAGGGTTTTCCTTATGTCCAGCCTAAACCTCCCCTGGTATAGCTTTAGGCCATTCCCTCTTGTCCTATCACTATTTACTTGTGAGAAGAGGACAGCATCTACCTCTTCAGTTTTGATTTGACACAATCATCATCATTATCAGTGGGTGTGTTTCAACACCATTTTACTACTGTATATGCTTTTTCCTGTGTTACCTGATCTGCCTGGTTTGCAGTTTGTCATCTCCTAGTGTCTATTTCACTCTCTGCAATCCTACTGGCTCTCTGTGTGTGAAATTCTGGAGCTAGTCAAGTAAACAAAATTTGATTATTTGAGTGCAATTGTTAAATAACAGCAAGTGGGAGAAAAATACCCAAATATCTGGATCTATGGAAGATACAGTCTCCCTGTCTGAATCAGATAAGCCTGTTCAGTGAAGAGGCCACTTTTTGTTTATTTTTCAACAAATGAAAAACTCTTCTGCATTCAGAATCTCAGCACTGACTGCTGTTAATAATGAATTATTCTTTCTGTGTAGAATATATAATTGAATACCACTTGTTACGAATGAAATTGTAATTACATTCTCATTATTGCACTGTCATTATTTTCTTGGATAACAAGTTTCCTGAAGATGTAATTTTAACCTTTAATTTTAATAAGAAACTTGATGTGTTTAGACCAGTTGTTGTTAAACAGAAACATTCAAGATTCACATAATTTTATACTTTTTTTGAAATGTAAGAATGCGTATAAATAAGTATATGTGTAAATTATCCTACAAACAACCTTCATACCTAATGTTTTTACAGTGTGTCTCATGAGAGACCTCATGCTGACTCTGGAGTTTCTAAGAACTGGGACTTTTGCAGATACGAATAATTCATGGGAGACACCTGTTTTTCATAAGCGCTCTAAGGATCTGTCAGGTAACCAGGGTCAAATGAGAGTCCAATGAGATGGTGATGCAGCAAAAAATTGCATCAGCCACATATTGGCTACCAGTGATAAGGTGATGAACTTTTCCATCTTTTCCCTTGTCATTTTCCAACTTTCTGAGGATCATGCAGACAGAGATACATCCTGCTCTTCTGTAACTGTAGGACCCTTACACATACCTATGTATCAGCTTACTCAGAGGTTTTGTGGAAGTTATATTATAGCAAAGCCATGTTAATTTATGAATAAAAAGTGCACTTCTGAGGCCAGTTTATGGTGTTGATGATAATCATATTTCTTTGACACAGATTTGTTAAAATTAGCCTTATTACACCACACTTTGATTAGCACAGTCCATCTAGGAAGATCATAATATCACTAGTCAACATTGCCTTTGAACTCAAGTTCAGGTGTCAGCACTGGAAATTATCTGTCTTTCAGGAAACAGGAGATTCCTATGAGTTGGAAATACATGAACTCCTATGTCGCCATTCCCAAGAAAGTAAGCATCTAAAAAATGCACATAGTACTAAACAGTGGTCATGGTTTTAACCAATAACCAGGTGATGGATGCTCTCTCTTATCCCCCCACTACCCTCCCAGTGGAAGATAAAAAGAGGAGTAAGGGAGAGAGACTCCAAGGTTGGAAAAAAACCCTTGCAACAGCTTTAATGAAGTAGCAATAATAACAATGATGATAAATTACAAATATATAAAAACATGTAAATGTAGAACCAGGCTCCTCTGTTGGCAATTACTTCCCAACCAGAAAAGACCCAAACAGGACTTGGCAGCAGATTGGGGTGCTTATGTCCAGGGTCCTGGTGACAGTCCACAAAAGTCTTGGAGCAGCTCCCCACTTGGGGAGGCAAGGGAAGGTGACCTGTTTCTATTAACAAGGTTCTTCTCTGGTAAGAGATGACAAACAAGCAAACCCCATTCCATTCAGCACTCCAGCCAGAGGTGGGCTCTCTGAGGAGCCATTTCATACTGAGCCCCAGGGGTAGGAGCCCTCTGACTGGCCCATGTGGGTCCCCTGACCCACCCTCTCCTCTCCACAGGCACAGCTGCTCCCCCCACTGTCGCTGACACACAGACGGCCCCGCAGCATTGGGGGGCTGGGCAGGCTCAGGGCTGGATGGACCTGGACAAGTTTTATACTGGGCCTTTTAAGCCAGGACACCAATGTAATGACTCCTGGTTGCTCCCTTGAGAAGGATTTTATCATCATGCAGAAGACAGATGCAGAGGTAGACTGGGAAGCTTGCAGAACTCAAGCACCCACAATAAACAAGAAAGCATCCAGAGCCCTGTGCACAGCCTGCCAGTACATGACTGCATACTAGCAAATGTCTTGCAAAAGCTGTCGTATGGGAGAGACACCAGAATGAGGTCTCTGGCTCACATGGAAGTATTTTTCTCTCTCTGTAACTTGGCTCGTCTCAGTCAGTTTTCTCCCGTAAGTAATATTCCTTTTTCTCTGTTCCACAGCCATGGTCAGGTTTACACTTGTGTTTTTTTTTAGTTTGCTTATGTTTCGTGGTGCTGTCCCTGAGAGACTATTTATTTTTCAGGTGGAGATGAAGGAATCTTTCTTTCATTTCCAAATCCTGTGATCTTTGATATAATGCCAAGGAAACTGCAACTGACAAATTCACAAGATTATGAGTGGCAAAATAAGCATTCAAGCTAAGTCAGAAAGCACAGGCACAACATACTTTTTACACTGTAAAAGAGAAGTTAGAGTGAATAATTAAAAGAGGTACAGAAAGGAAGAGTGGAGGCGAAAACCCAGACCCACCTATTTAATAAAATACTAATTTGATCCTCTAAGAAAGTAAATGCTAAGTTCTTTAATTGTACTTTTAGATGTGGAATATAAAGCTGAAAAATAACAAAGGCTGAAATAATAACAATTTTTATTGAGTATGTTAGTTTGCATGAAGTTGTTTTATGCTTCAAGAAATAAGAACCTTATGTTGAATTTTACTAGAATTCCATTAGGTTTATGACCTGCAGACATTTGTCCATCTGTTGGGTAGAATAGCTTTCAGTGAATGAAACAAAAGAAATGAAGGCATAAATGAGTGTATTTTAATTAACCTACTTTTTGTACCCTGAAATTATCTTGTTCTTGTAGCAGTTGCATAAGTTTATGCGTTCATACATGCTAGAGAAAAAAACTAAACTCTTCTAAACTAGAAATCACTTGAGCAAGCAGGTGTAATTTTTTATTTTACTTATTATTTTGCCAGCTGAAGAGTTAATAAGCACAACAGAATGTAAATTTCAATACAATTTTAACTACAAAATGTTGGACATAAAAGAAGTAACTGAAGTAAAGAGGATCATGATCCACATGGGAAAGGTCTTAATTTCCTGTCTTTGCGTTAAAGTAGATGATGCTGAGCAGTCATAGACTAAGAGGCAAAGACTGAGACCCAGATCATGGTGAATGTGCTCTACTTGTATGAAGAGACGTCCCCATATCTGAGTTTCCTCATGTACCTCAGAGCCACAAAACTCAGTCTCTGAGGTTAGTGCTAATTTTCCATTCTATTGCCAGAGATTTTAAATTGTTAGTGCTCTTAAGATTAATGGGTGATGAGCTTAATGTGAATTACAAAATAAAGAGCAAAATGCCTATTTCTCTATTCACTGTGGGCACTGTTAGAACCAAAGTGATCTGAGATTCTTCACATTTGGAAGAATAAGGAAAATCTCATTTTAAAAGAAAAAATCTCATAGCATCAAGTTGTATGGTAGCAAATTACAATTTCTTTTGGTTCAACTCCAGTAGGTAGCTAGGCCCCACACAGCACTTGCTCTCTCTCCCCCCACCCCTGTTAGGATGAAGGAGAGAATTGGAAGGGTAAAAATGAGAAACTCATGGATTGATACAAAGACAGTTTAACAGGTAGAGCAAAAGCTGCTTACGTAAGCAAAGGAAAACAGAATTAATTCAATACTTGCCATTTGCAGGCAGGTGTTCAGTCATCTCCAGGGAAGCAGGGCTTCATTAGATTTAACAGTGGCTTGGCAAGACAACACCATGAGTCTGAACGTTACCTCTTCTACCTTCTTCTTTCCCCACCTTTACATTCTCAAGCATGACACCATATGGTGTGGAATATCCCTTTGACCAGTTGGGCTCAGCTGTCCCTGCTGTGTCCCCTCCTCACTTCTTGTCCACACTCAGCCTACTCACTGGTGGAGGGGGGGTGAGAAGCAAAAATACGTGACTCTGTGTAAGCACTGCGCAGCAATAGCAGAAATGTCCCTGTATTAACAATGCTGCTTTCAGCACAAGTCCAAAACACAGCCTCACACTAGCTACTTTGAATAGTTAATTCTACCCTAGCAAAAACCAATAAAATAAACTACAGCATTTTTGCATAAGTATATGTTAATAATTACAGACAATTATTTCTAATTTTGAGTAAAAAATATACAGAATAAAGCATTTGTATAAGTGATTATATTTACTCTCAGTAATGTTATCTAAATAATTTTTCAGAAAAGTTACCAGTCTCTGTCTGGTGCATGAAGAAATATTCTATGTCTTTGCCACTGGCATCATATGTAACACAAAGGCAAAAGAGAAATCTGGAAGAATTATATAATTATATATACATAATCAATTTTCTACAGATGTGACAGCTTTTACAGTAAAACTCATCCTGATATTTTTACACAAAACTTACTTTTTTGAACGTTACTTACTTTTAAGCACTGTGGAGTGCGACATAGTAGTTGCACCACAGTTATTTAGATCAGAGACATTGTTCTGCTGCAGAACTGGTAGGCAACTTGAACCAGTCACATTGCTTTCAAATACTAGGAGGAAATGTTACAGTGTCTTTCACTGGACCATTGATAATACACAATTAGAGCTGAAATAAATTCCTTAGAAGCTGAAAACATGATCAGTCATTTGAAATGACCTTTATTTGCTTTAATTTACAGTGTGTTGAACATCACTCAGGACTTAGAAAACACTCCACTTTCTCTCTCTTTAAAGATGCTTATTAATGCTCTGATACTACTTTTTAAAGGTAAGTCTCCCACCCTCAACCCCACCTCAAAATGTGTCCTTTTCTCTTCTCCTATTTAATGTAACCTTATAACTAGTGGCTTGTGCAATTAGAATTAATGATCAAATGAAAAGGTATACCAGTGAATGACATAAGTTACATTTTCATACTGCACCACTGACGTCTCGTTATATCTAACAGATCTGGAAGCTACTGAATTTTTCCCCCATTTCTTTATGAGACTGATTTAAATCAGAGAAATTCTACCTTAATTGATCTTTTTCATACAATTCCCACCTGCCCTTGCGACACTCACTAAGTGTTTGGGTATTATTCTTAAATTAATATTCCACTAACCTTAGTTAAAAATCTAGTACTATGAAATACAAGAGCAGAAGGGTTTTTAAATATTGATGAAAAACCACTTGTTTATTACTCAAGGATCCTAAAAAGATGGGGAATATGATGTCAATATTGGATGGATTAGCAAACTGTATTTTTGCTTGATTGTTTGGTTTTAAAGCAGAGAATGTACTTCTGGTTAGTTTTTGATGATCACTCCTTGAAAATCAACATGGAGCAGTACCTGGTAGTTCTTAAAATTTGTATGAGTAGAGTAAGTCAAAGAAAAAAGGTGCAAAATTTGTGGGGGGCAAATTGATCACCAGTGCTTGTCTTCAAGGCCATACATGTCTGTTTCATTCTTGGGAAGTGAATCCTTGTGGCCAAGAGATGTCAGTGGTCAGTGGTTATCCTGGTTTGAGTCAGAATAGGACCAATTTGCTTTTTAGTGATTTTACTTTTCAGTTAAGTCCCTTTTAAGTAACTGCACTTGCTGAAATTAATGGCATGCTCTTCAGCTAATGTCTGCTTCTAGGACTGATAACACTCTATGTTTATAGTTACAAGTAGAGGATGGTATGTAGAACCAAGGCCACTGTTTGGTTCCGAAGAACATTGTATGCTCTGGAACCAGAAGGCAGTAAAAGGGTTACACCTGTGACCCTCCTCTGAGGAGAAGCAGACGAGACAGGTGACCAAAACTGACCAAACAAAATTTGAGGTATCATGAGTGTCAAGCTCTTGTCACCCATGGTCAGCATCCTGGGAGAATTCCATCCATTCATCTGCCTTTAATCCCAATCTGTGTATTCCTGAATCCCTGCATTACTGCACCCAGCTCCACTCTGCTGCTGACTCTGGCAGCCAAGTCAGTGACTTTTCCAGGGCCTGCCCTACAGCCTCAGTGGTGACGTAAGTACTACTGAGGAGGTGTATGCATGCAATAGTCATTTTGCTGAAAGGCAGGAAACCAAACAAAACAGCAACAATTTCAACTGCATAAGTATAGATGATTAGTTAGAAATCAAAGGACAGACACTGAATATATTTCAAAGGAATTTATGGTAGAAACTACTAATTGATCTAAACAAGAGATCAGAATTTTGTCATGTTATTACTAATGGAAAGAAGAAAAGGGACCAAAAGTATTCCAGGGTGTACATAAATGAACAAATAAATAGCCTGAATAATCAGAAGCCTACCTGACAAATATTTCTTCATAACAGCCCTCCCTGTGATATCTTTAGGATTTGTTGGTCATCATGATGTACCCAGCTGAAGAGAGTCAGAGTTGATGACATAAATATGACCACCAAAGTCAAGTTTTGCTTTTCAGTATTTTGGGTTTTTAAGAAATTGCAAATAATTATCTCTTGATAGCTATGCTCCTACAATAGCTTAAATATGGCTCATTGAATCAAGTCTTACAGAAGCAGAAATAGTTAATTGGGTATTACACAGCCTCATTCTAATCTGATGGACAACAAAATCTATGCCTGTGATTTAATGACCAAATGTTAGATTAAATTCTAGATGTGTGGTTTGGAATAAATGTCATTGCAATGTTGAAAGGCATAATGGAAAATTCAGATTATTTTTCTTTTACTGTTTTTTCTTGGTAAGTATTTCAGATCCCACCAAATATCTCTGTGTTCAGGATGTTTAGGAAGTAATTTCAAAGCTGTAGCCAAATTTGAATGTGATGTGCTTTAAAACGAGGGGTGCCATAGGACATTATTTCTGTAAGAAACCTGGGGATTAGAGGATGCCTAATTAGCTCACCAGCACATGACATTAGTGTTCTCAGAGCAAACTGAGGCTAGGAAGCAACACACTGAGTAGTCTGACAATCTTACAATCTCATTCTAAAGAAAAGTATTTAACCTTGAACACGATAGCTATTATTAAAGAACATTCTGGAAAATTACTGATAAAAAAACTTTTGAAACCAATATGAATTTTTCATGCTGACTCATCTGTAAGAACTTCTCCCTCAGATATTGTGGGAAAATGTTCTTCTCAACATAAGTCTAAACAAAATGTCTTCATATCTGTCCTTGGTAAAATGAATTCTGTCCACACAGGGCACATGCAAAAATTAACCCACTACGTATTAAATTTAGGATACACCAAAAAACATGAGAACAAATCAAATGTGTTTTTAAACATGTGCATTACCAACTATTATATATAGTTTCAGTGACAACGGTTGGATGGATTTACACTGAATATTGCATAGTCTGCTCCTTAGTGTTTAAATTCTTTTCTGGACCTCAGATATTTTTAG
Source organism: Chaetura pelagica (assembly GCF_000747805.2). Classification (NCBI taxonomy): domain Eukaryota; kingdom Metazoa; phylum Chordata; class Aves; order Apodiformes; family Apodidae; genus Chaetura; species Chaetura pelagica. The sequence goes on along the minus strand of NW_009951866.1, from coordinate 31,724 downwards.
TAGAATGGGAGAAACAATACAAGAGAAATATGAGAAATTATAATGATGGAGTATTTAGCAAATTCCAGGGGATACATAAGGGATAACTTTTGAGAAAAGGACAAAGTTATACCACTACTTCTGGTTTTGAAATATAAGTAGATTCTCTTTATCACATAGCATTACAAATTATTCCTTTTCCACTGAAATTTCAAGAATACATTACTCCCTTGCTTCTACAGTGACAGGATAGTATGCAACTGAATAAAGAACCAACAAGTCTCTTCTAACTGTGAGAGGAAAAGAGAAACTTTATTTTGAGAATATGAGTAAGTACAGTTATGCTAAGAAAGCAATAACTTCTTCTCAATAAATGTAATCACAGGCCTTTTATTTGAAAATTAACTGTCAAGGAGACTGGTATATTAAAAACTGAAGAAAGGGACACTGATCCTGGGGATACACTTACACTTTCAGAAGTATATTCCTTCAAAATTACCTTAAATTTATCAATAGATAGATAGACAGAGAGAGAGAGACATAAAATGAAAACAGAATGGAACAAAATCAAACTAGAGCCTCAGTTTATGGAAACTAATATCTGTGAATTCCTCAGGCAAACTGCCACTGTCTTACTGTGAGTTTGTGTTCCTGTCTGCAGTGGAAAGCTTCTGCTACCAAAGATGAGGAAATCAATGTGAACTCAACTCTGACTAATGATTAGCTAACTTTTAAACCTCTTGCAATCCTTTGCAGCCTAAGGCATCATTTTAGCTGTAAAGATATGACATTCATAATAATAATTAAAAAAACAAATAAAAATCAACATTCAAGAATAAAAAATGTCCTTTTCAATCCTTTCTTTGTTTATGCTATTACAGTATTGCTTTGGCAACCTGTTGATAAGCAGTTGGTTTCCTCTGAACAGCTACTTCACTAAAATGGATTTCAGCAGCTATGAAGTCTTCTGTGTTTAGCCAGAAGCCCTCTTAAATCTACAAATGCTATATGGTGTCAGTAACCTTCATTTTCCATCTTTTCAACATATTCTAAGAGATATGTTACTGTTTTCCATATTGTATTGGCTAATCAAGTGATATGTCAAGAGACAGTGAAAAGCGCTTAATTGTAACCTAGTTCTAAATTCCACATAAAAAAATAAATAAATTAGTTCCTGCAGGTTGATTGTAAATATTCAGTTAAGGATTATTTTTTTCTTTCCTCCATGGCATTCTGAACAGTTAAAGCTACACAATTAAAACTTCTAGCATGGACTGATAGGTTATTTCAGATAAAATCTAAACAGAAACTGTATTTGATGTGCTTTACTGTAGTGTTAATGTCAACAGTATCAAAAATAGAAAATATAGTTTATTTAGCCAAATATCAATCAAAGCTCATGGAAACTGTTTTTTATTTTAAAAAATGCTGATATATACAAACAGGAAAATGGAATTATTACTCACACAAAAATTACAGGATGATATATCCATTCAACCACATATTTTAAAGGAATTTCTCAAGAAGTGTTTTCAAAATGCAGGTTGTTCATAGCATGTCTTCTGAATTTGGGAGACTGCTGTCGGCTTTATTCTTAAAAGAGAGTTTAAACTCATTTAAACACACTGAGCCAAAACATTTTTTACAAGAGCCACAGTACTCTTTTTCCCCACCTTTACTTATGAACCCACTCAGAATCCAGCATTCATTGCTCAAAACTCAGGAATCATCACCCCCTAACACAGTGAGAGTCATGTTCCTGGAATAAGGCTTAGAGCACCACAGTTCAATGGACCAGCAACTCAACCACCTTAGCTTAGTAAAGCTGCTACTATTACATCACAGATAAGATAATTTCCTCACAGAAATGAATAATTTCATACATAGAGGTACTTAATAAAAAAGGAAAAAGTAGATAGTTTCATAATGAAGGAACTTAAAAGTCGTGAATACAGTATTTGAGACTTTGTGAAAAAATGCAGTCGGTTACCTCAGATCTGATTAAGAAGTGCTTGCATGATACTCTTAATGCATTACACAATAGGTAGCTGGTAGTCTGCTTATGAATGTGAGTTTGCATCGTAACTCACTTGAACAGAGAAAAAAAACATGTCAAATCCATACCAAATTGTTATTACAGCTTTTGCTTTCTTTGTCAAGCTGAAATAATTAAGATAGAAAGGATTTAACCTCATTATTGCCTAACCATTCTCTAGAGCTGTTATTTTGGTTTGGATTTGGACTTTAATTAAATTGCATTGCATTTTCATTTTATTGACCTAGACATTTAGATCAAAGTTAAGGTCAACCTAAAAAAATATATATTTGCTTTTCCATCATTGCATTGTTAAAAATATTAGAATAAATAACAAAAAAAAATCCTCTTGAATGTTTTTGGCCATGAAACAGTACCATATATTCTGTCCACTGTATATGTTCCTTTTATTGTCCATCAAGCAGAATACTGAATTTTGTGCCCAATTCCAGGAAAAACCTGCTACTAGTCTGAATTGTTGTAATAGATTATTTATTAAAAACACTGTACTCATGTTTATCAGAATAACATTCATATTTACAGCTTGTCCCTGAAACCCACCTTGACAATTCTTATACCTACTTGTGTGCAGAGTTATAGCAGTTTCTTTTCTAAAGTATCAAAAATAATGGCAGGAGACAGTGTCCTTCAACATATTGTTTTAATAATTATTTTATTTACAGTGTCTCCTCTCTCCTTGACCCATTCCAATGCTACAAAGAGAATGCTTAATGGAATAGAACACAACATCTTTTTAAAACCAAGTCTTTTGAAAATGTTTTTAAAACAGGGGACGTGTTGCTTTTGTGGTTCCATAGTTTCAGAAGGTCTAGAGATGATTATTATAATTTCTCCATGATGAAAAGACAGGGCAAAAGACAACTCATGCCTAAAATTTACAACCTGAATAAATTACATATATTTGTACATATGTGGGGAAGACGAACTGTGACAGCTGATTGTCAATTGGCTGCTTTTTTTGGCAGATGCTCACTCAAATCCATTTCAGTTTTCCTTAGTTTGCCCAGGCTGTTTGGATGAAACCAGCATATCACCACATTCTCAGTTCTTGGAACCAGATCAAGTATGTGATAGATTAGGTGAAACAGCCTGAGCTGGCTCTTCTAATGCTTAATATGGTACACTGCAAAACTATATGAACAAGTGGGCATATAGAAAGGCACAAGCACCCTAGTGCTGAAACAATGCTGCCAAATTCTATGTGTCCCATCCCTAAAGGACTCCTGCATAGTAAAGACACAAAGAAGGGAAAGAAGGAGGGTGTGCCAGCCCTCATTGTTGTGGTGGAAACAGGTTACCAAACCTGTCGCTGTGTTTTACTGTTGTATACAACCGATGAGCATAGACAGCATATTCCAGTAAGCATTGGGATGGTTAGGACATTATGAGTCCAGGAGATGCCATACTGCAAAAGCAAAGCATCAATAGATAATAATCTCTACAGGTTGAAATTATACCAGACAAAAAAAGAGACATTAACAAAAAGTTGGGATGAACAAATCTGAAGAGATTAGTAAGATGTCAAGTATGTTGCTCACTTATGTTTATCCTTGTTCTTTGCAAAATATTTTAGAGGACTGTCAACAAGACAGATAAATGTATATGTTGTTCATATAACTGTCATCTTAACTTGGAACTGAGTAATACTCTAATTTTGCCTGCCAAGGTAACTCTCACTTGAACTGAGTGAGGATTGTGTTGTTCTAGCATGCCTCTGCTAAGGTGAAATTCCCAGGCATGTATGTATGCATGCAGTATGGGATCATAGGCCTAATTCAAAAGGCATTGCCCTATTCCCTAGATATACTGTGTGATTATGATGTTTGTCTGAAGAACCTAGATATAATACAACCCTTAAGACTTCTTTAGGAATTTCCTGGGATGAAAGGAAAACCTTGAGATGTCTCTTGTCTTCCATCCCTGATAGGAACACCGTTGCAAGTCACATAGAAGCCATGACAAAAGTGCAAGAATGACACCATTTTCTCCTAATAAGGTCAAGGATATTTATTAAGGAATATGTAATTTATTAAGGAAAATTCTGATTAGTGAGTCCCCCTTTGTGCCATATCATTGAAATGGTTGTTATCTAAGCCATGCTAGATCAATGTATGTTAAAGTTTGTGGAAAAAATAATAATAATCAAACTTGACATTCATTCTCCAGTCTTTTTATGTCAGATGCTTCCAATTACAGCTGTGTAAATCTCCTAGTCTATCTCTGTTTTTCTCATGGAGAAGGGAAGGGAAAGCTGCGAGTATGAGAGCAGAATTCAAAGTTTCCTTGGGAACAAGAGAAGGTATAGTCTGAATTGCTTGTTACATTGAGTATTTTACCTGTCATTCCAATGGAAAACACCATCAGACTCCACAACGTAGCAATTTTTCCATCTGATTCAAACTGCCCATTAGTAGATTAGTAGCTGATAAACCCCAGGTATTATTCTCTTAGAGAGAATTATTTGGGGTGGTAAATTTTGATTAAATTGAAGCAATAAAATAATTAAGACCTTATCTTGGCTGGATAATCTTTGTTAGAGTCCCATTTCTGCACACAGATTTTTTTTTAGTGGTAAACCTAGATAAATTATGTGGCAGTGAGAGAATCAAAGAAAAAAAAGGGAAGTAGTGAAAGAAGAGCTGGTAGGGTAAGGAAAAGCATATGCATGAAATGGAGACCAGTCTAAGAAATCAAGAGACATTTTCTTTTGCAGGTGGGAGAAGTACATCAGCTATGCCCTTTCAAAAAACAGATGAGGCTGGCACTTGTGCCAAAGCATTCCTCCTCAGGCTAGTTTCCTTAGATCTGGGATCCAACTAGCACTCTGCTGGCTTCTCATAAAAAAACAACTGCAAAACTACCAAGGACTGGTTTTGAAGGTACAGCATAAAACATTCGACCTTTATCCAAATAGAAAACTCTTAAAGCATATACTATTACCACAGAGATAATTTGGAGACAAAAACCACTGTGGATTGTGAGGGAACTGCATTTATCTTACGATTTTTTAGCACTAGAGATTCCTGTATACTTCAAGTATAACTATGCCATTTAATACCTTTTGTTAAACAAATAGTGCAAAAGTGTTCTGAGGTTGAAAAGCTTTATTTTTGGACTGTAGGATTAGATCAGAGTTTTTGTTCTTGTTTAATTAAAAGCATCAGCTTTTAATGTCATAGAGTCAGCTACAAAGCTGTTATGCAGCTACGATCAGCAATTTAGCATCTTCTGAGACTTTCATGTGAAGGTAAGAAGGACATTTTTATCGAGGATAATCAATGAGTCTGAGTGACCTCATCTTTATTTCTTCTTGCCTTTTCTTGACTTCTAAGGTTGCCAGTACATTTTTTAAGGAGGTATGCTTAAAATGAGGTTAAATGAATTTTACCTAAACAAGCAAAAAATTAAACTATTTCTTAAATCTTTCCCTTGACAGACTATTTAGACTTCAGTCACCAAATTTGGCAGTATCCAGAATGACCTAGTTAATATTATTTTCTTACGAAGATAGGCTGAAGGATTTGGGATTGTTCAGTCTGAAGAAGAGAAGACCCTGTGGGGACCTTATAGTGACCTTCCAGTACCTGAAAGGAGCCTATAAGAAGGCTGGAGAAGAACTGTTTGCAAGGACATGTAACAACAGGACAAGGGGTAATGGTTTCAAGCTAGAGAAGGATAGATTTATGTTGGACATTAGGAAAAAGTTCTTTAATATGAAGGTGATGCATCACTGGGTCAGGTTGCCTTAGGTGGTAGAGGCCCTATCCGTGGAGACATTCAAGGTCAGGCTTGATGGGGCTCTGAGCAATTTGTTTTATTAGAAGATGTCCCTGCTTATTGTAGGGGGGTTGGACTAGATGACCCTCAGAGGTCCTTTCCAACCCAAGACATTCTGTGATTCTATGATTCAATGCCAGTAGGCAGTGTATTTCAGCCTTGTTTGCAAACATGCACACTGGAAGTCAGTGCTCAAAAAGGGTGTAGCTTTATTTACTCAACCACATGTCATTTTGCAGCCACCAGACTTCTTATTGCTGTATTCAATACAGTAGATCCTATTTTTTTGTTCTAAGAGGACTTCCAAATGTGTGAGATTTGCACTTCCCCATGAATAAAACAGTTACGGTCTTAGAGTGCTCTCCTTGATTGTGCAAAGGAATTTTTCTTCCTTTCTTCTCTCTACAACTGGAAAAATACACTTAGCTTGAAAGACTTTTCATTTTCTGATGATTTTTTTCAATAAGTGTCTTTTTTAAAAAATATTTTCCCCAGAATAAACCAGTACAGTGCTTTGCTTATCAAATAAAATTATTTATGCTTTTTGAGTGGTTCCTTTTCCTATTCCTTTGTCAGAAGGTTTTAGAGAAAAATTCTGAAAATTTAAGGATTAATAAAACAAGTTTTAGAGAATTTATTTTTTCTAAAAGCAGTGTTGGTACTTTAGACTCAATAAAAGTATTTAGAAATCATATTGTTATCACATATGCATGTGTGGGTTTTTTACATATGTATGTACAAGCAACTCCTGTCAACTAAGGTAATTGCCTAAATACACAAATTAAGGGCAGTGGATGTTAACATTGTAATTCATGTTGCAGAAGACAGCAGATGAAACTTAACTGTGTTCCCTCGTGTATTGTTAACCACTCCATCAAAACAGTTAAAGTCAGTCAGCAGCCTCATCCTCCTGCTCCCAGCAAAAGAAAGCAAAAGCCTAACAGAACATGAAGTGCAGGCTATCATGTAAACTATTCACTAGTTTCAGGAAATCAAGCCCAGAGATGAAAATCATAGGCTTCACAAAGAAAAGAGAGATCACTGTGCATAACGAGTTGTGCAAGAAATATACTGTTATGTAAAAGTATTGTGGACACTGGAATGTGCAGGTGCTGAATGTACCTTAGGTGTAGGCTAATAATTATTAACTTAGGATGACAACTTATCATCTGAGAAAAGATATATTCTGCTATAAAAAGCCCTGGAGCTTGTTCTCCTCAAATAGGCCTACATCCGTCTTTACTTTTAAAGGAAACATAGCCAATATGTTCCATTTTTCTGACTGTTAATTATTTCAAAATGAAAATACTTACAGTCTTTAACAGATGTACAAAAATAATTTAATCAATTGGAATTAGTCATGCATGTCTTTCAATCCATCTGTTTTATGGAATGACATATTTCCTCAGCTTTTCTGTACTTTTCTTGGACCTCATTGTATTAAGTTTAGGCTCAGCCTTTATTAGGACTGCGCTATATGATACAGGTTTAAGACAGGGAATATTTATTTAATAGTGTAAAGGAGTGGGAGGAGTTATTCTATATGACTAATAAATCTGCTTGTTCACTGGCAGATGGTTGAGGAATTGCTACTGAAACAGGTTCTTTGGAGAAATGCCCTCCTGTAATAAGCCCAGGCAAACAGAGGTCACGGCTAGCAGGACAGGGCAGAAGAGTGATCTTGCTCTCTTGATGAAAAAGCAGTGCCAAATGAGCAAGTGGAAGTGCTGAACCAGCATGAGTTGTCTGCCTGCCAGGAACAGATATTTTGGTGCATTTCCAGGTGGACAAATGCTGACGTGCTCCTGGCCTATGAAGGTGGAAGGAAATAACACAAGTGTAAGTTCCCAGTGCTGGCAAGACTCAGAAATTAGAAAGGAGAAGCCTGGCTCATATGCATGTGGAGCAATACCAAGGTGGATCAAGGTGGTGAAGAAAAGTAATTTTTAAGTCTATACACTCAGCTTTTCCCTTGGACTCTGAACCCATGTCACAATATGAGCTTCAAAGAAGAAATACTGACCAAAGCTGGTTCTGACAGAAATTATAAGAATCATTGTGTTTATGTAATGTACTTCAAGTCCCAATACATCCTTACAGTGAAGGGGTTTAATCCCAAATTTCACCCCTCCGTCCTTCCAGGCACTATGTTAAATGTATTAAATATAGCTTTGGCTCCCTACGCATCCTTTCTGCTGCATGTAAAACTGTCTTTTGCTTGGCAACACTAAAAAACTGTTTAATGCCATTACAGGCTGTCTGCAGACTGCTGTCAGGCTCCTGCACACACAGCAAACAATGTGATCTTCATGATATATGTTATGAACCTTAGTTACAGGACTTCTTTAAAAGCACTCCAAAAATCTCAAGGTGAAAGTAATTCTGGAGGTGTGAAATTATAATCTCCAAGACATAAACTGGTGTAAGTGTACAATTTATGTACACGTAAGTGTACAACCTAGTATTCCAGTGAATGGAGTGCCTAGTACCCCTGGTGAATGAAGTTAAAACCCAGCTGGTGGCCAGTCACCTGTGGTGTTTCTCAGGGCTCAGTACTGGGGTCAGTTCTGTTTAATATCTTTGTCAGTGATCTGGATGAAGGGATTGAGTGCAACCTCAGTAAGTTTGCAGATGTCACGGGGAGAGAGGGTTGATCTGCCTGAGGGTGGGAAGGCTCTGCAGACGGATCTGCACATGCTGGACTGATGGGCCAAGGCCAGTTTTAGGAGGATCAACAAGATGAAGTGAGTCCTACACTTGTGTCACAACAACCCCATGCAATGGTACAGGCTTGGAGAAGAGTGGCTGGAAAGCTGCCTAGTGGAGAATGACCTGGGGGTGTTGGTTGCCAGCTGGCTGAATGTGAGCCAGCAGTGTGCCTAGGTGGCCAAAAAGGCCAACAGCATCCTGGCTTTTCTTACTCTCTATAAATGCTATTTTATCTTCTGAATATTCATTAGTAGAGAGACAGATTATCTCCTGAGTTAGTAACTTGCCATTAGCAGAGAGTTGAATTGTTATGTTTTGGGGTGTTTGGGTTCTTTTTTGGGGGGGTGGAAGGCAGGGCATATTAATTTACCAGTTGCTGGATAATCTGAAACTATGTCCTTTCATATGTTCACCATGAGATGACTTATATGTATAAAATCATTTAGGTGTTAATAGTGGCTTTCTGGGAAATATGGCACCTTAGCATATAAAATCTGCTCTGGAATGCATTTATTTATTTGTACAATGAGAAAAGCATCAAGAGAAAACACTGAATGAGATTACAATTTAGTGATTATGTCTTGGTGAATCCCTATAAATTAATGGTGGGTTCACATTTTCTCAGGGAAAGGAAATAATCAAATGGTCCTGCTCCCATCCTGATAGGATGCCCCACCTCTCTGTTGCTCAACTGTAAATAGTAATGTTTGCAGCAATTTTGTTAAACCAGCCTTTCATTTTCTTCACTTTTTATTTCTAGTGGAAAATATTCTAGTGGGCTATTTTATTTTGGCTCATAGAAAAGCAATTTCATCCAAGTTCTCATTTTGGAAAGAAGAAAATAAAACATTTCAGTGTGTATTAAATAATATTTTTTTTTCTAACTGGGGTTTATCAGGCTGTGTAAGGGGGAGGGGAAGCATTGATTTGTACACCTCGATCTAATTCTCTTAAAGGGGATTTGTTTTTTTTTACAATACCAGAGGGAAAAAAACCCCATAATTCGGAACAAGACCAGGGGTGCAAATCAACACACAGTAAAAATTGCTGTTTGAACAAAAAGAGCTCAGCCTACTTCCTCACAAGTAGTACTGTCTAAATCCTTTTGCACAATATACTTGAAATAATCACAGTGCTTTGCAGGGCTTCTTCCCTAACTTGTAAACACACAGGAAAGAAGAAAAGCATTAGTAACAGACTAAGGCAGTAATAATGAACTGTAGAGTCAAACCACTGATAACAACAGGAGTTTAATACTAGCCATTAACCTCTACAACATCCCTGCATTGAGCTTCCAACGAGCTCTCAGAAAGTGTCAGCTTCCCTATTGATATGCAATCCAAGAGAAATACTAATTTCTGAAGTTTTCATAATTATAAATTCTACTCTTAGTTGAGACTCTTGAGAACAAAAGAACTGAAGCAACTGCAAACCTTAAAATGTATAGGTGCTCAATTTCATTGAATTATTTATTTATTTTTGTGGAAGAGCCTGTCACTTAAGTGCGGATATATGATTTCTCCTGCAGAGACTGCAGGTCATTTTCAACAGTAAAAGATGGGTTTCTGAACTGCAGGAGGCAGGGAAATGCATGGCTAGCTTCAAGCAAATTCTCACAGTTAACTGTGTACCTGGTTATGTGCAGGTACAATCTCTCCATATTTTAAGGAAAAAACATTTTGGGGGGCTGAAGGGAAAAGAAAGGGAGAGAAACTAAACTTTTCCTTCCGTATCACCTTTTAAGTAGCTCTTGGTCAACTTTTGAACAGACTGTTTCTAGTTCCTATGATGGCTTGAGTTTCCATATCCAGGGGTGGCCAGGTTTGTCAGGAAGAGGTAATGTATTTTATTATAGAGTTCACCTTTCTCCAGCTTTATCAAACAAGATACTGGGAACAGAGTCTGCAGTATATACCAGTTGGTCTAATACAACAGGAACAACAGAAATGAAAAACTAATATTGCTTCCCAACAAAAAATGCCTTGCATTTATCTTTAGATTCTTGTGGTTACAAATAACGTTATTTCTTTGAAATTAACACCAAAAGAGGTGCATTTTTTCAGTTTTAGAGTTTCTCACAGCTCTAATTAGTTCCTCTGGACACATTTCATTCTTTTATCTCTTATTATTCTTATTGCTTAGTAAATCCTAATTTCCTAATCTTAATTCTTCTGAAACATCTGGAAAAAAAGAGTGGAATTATCTGTTTCATCTAGTGAAGTATTCAAACTGCCTGTCAGTTCTTTTGTTTCCTAAATTGTATGTCCTGTATGTAGAACCAGAGTAATCTGTGGTTCTTTCATTGATTCTGCAAATATTTGAAAGCAATTCACCAGATCACTAATGATCTTTGAGAGGGTTTCACTTTATGTCATGACTTTGCCATCTCAAGTCACTGCAGTATTTTAATACAGAAATGTAAACAAAACAAGCCACAAAATCTGTCCCTTGGAAGTGCTGCAATTATATTGTGATGTAATAAATTTATAATAAATTAGTAATGTAAGCATTACTCCTAGTCTGCCATCTTACAAAGTTGTTTTCAATATGGTTCAGAATGCAAAAGGAAAACTGATGGCTTTGGGGAAGAAGGATTCCTTACAGTCCTTCCCTGCTTCCCCACACGGTCCTTCCCATGGGAGAGTCCTCCACGAACTTTTCCTTCATGAGTCAATCCCACGAGGTCCAGAGCAAAATGTTCCAGTGTGGGCTTCCCACAGAGTTACGGGTTTCTTTGGGAAGAGCCAAGTCCCCTGGTGCCGGGGTCTTCCACAACTGTATAATTCAGACAACTGCAGCAAATACGAGTCCCCTGGCCACAAAATCCAAGTCCAGTGGCCAAGTTCACCCCTCCTGGCACATTCAGGGAATGTTCCACCACGTTCCTCCACGAGTGCAGGGGGACAGCTGCCATCTCATCATGGGTTGCAGGGAAACTTCTGCTTGGGCATCTTCTTCCCCTTCTTCCTCACCAACCACCAGCACCACTCTCCTTCTCCAGCTCAGCTCTTCTTTTTCTTTAAGTGCTCGCTCTGCTCAGGTGTTATCTCAGTTCTTTCATATGTTAATCACTGAGGTGCATCGATTGCCCCTCTAATGGCTCCTTGGCTGGTTTTGGAGCTACCAAAAATCCTGCCAAACTAAACTAGCACATGGTAAAATCACAATACATTCTACCTTGATTTCTGAATCAAAGTTTGTTTATTTAAAAAAAAAAAAAAAAGTTACGTGTCATTCGTGGGATTCCAAAAAGGTAACTAAATTCCTTGCAACAATCGTGACTTTTCATGCTCAGAAGTCCATATTGTAAATGCAGCCATACAGGGAGAAATTCTGAGGGAACCCCCTCTAATGCACTCCCGGTTAATGTGACAGAAAGCAAAGGAAATACATTACAAAGTTCCTGTCATATATCCATCTTCCACTGAAAAACAGAAAGGGTATAAATAATCGGTTTCATATTAAAATTTCATAAAATGTGAGGTAATGCAACAAGGAGATGCTTTAGCAATATATGCACTCTATTTTTTTTTTCTGCTTCTTTCACACAATACTGTCTCTCCCATGACTGGATATTTGTTTCATTAACTATCTTTTCCAAAATCTAACAATAATAAAAAAGTCTTACGTAAGAAGCCAAGAAACTGCTTTGAATGTATAAAGAGAATTTATTTTTTATACAGACCAATCAATTACTTTACCATGCAATTTTTTTTGCAGGATTGATGCTGAAGATTATTGACATAAGCAGATCACTGTCATTGATTTAGGAATTTGATGAGAGATCACTGGAATGAATATAAGCTATCATTACTTTTTAAACCTCAAATCAATAATGGTAAAAACAGACACTTCACTCTCCCTCAGCCTACTTTTTTTATTCTTTTCAAATGTTTTGGGTTTTTTTGTTGTTTTTTTTTCATCCTCCTTTTACTGAAGATCCCTCCAAATGCGTCTATATCTTTGCTTCTTCAGGTTAGTTTTATTTTCTCTTTCCTTTTGTCACTGTCTCCTTTTTTGATTTCTCCCTTAATACTTCTACCTGATAAAGTTAAATGGCTGTAAACTCTTCGTGGAAGTCACTACTACCTCTCAGCAGATGGCACTGTTATTTAGTCTAACTAGCAGGGCAAGATAATTAACTTAAAAACCCTTTTTAAAGTATAAAATATAGACTCCTTTTTAACTGCATTTCCAACTTGTACACAAAATCAGTAACAAAATTACTGAAAAAAATATTATTAAATAATTTTAAAATGTGAATTAAAAAAAAATACTTTATTACATGCAGACGTTCTTTAAAGGGGCTCTGGAATAATTTAACAAACTTCCACTCTTCTTAGCAAACTACAAAAACATTAATTGATAGCACATGGATAGCAGCATAGCCCTACAACCCAATTTATTTTTATTTTATTGGTATGGTGACACTACAGCAGTCCCTCTGCCTGTGTGTGGCACAGGCTCTGTCTGGCACGGGGAGCCACTCTGAGCTGCATGTTCCTGCAGATGCCCGGGGGGTCCAGTGGAGGACAAGCAAGTGCTCTGCCAATGCTGTCAGGAAAACATGAAACTTCTGTCAGCTCCAATTACAAGGAGAAGATGAATCACATCTCTTAACTCTGTCCCCGGTGGCACTTTGGCTGCTGGAAGGCAGTTGTGGGAGCAGGAATTTCTCCAGGCTGCTCCCAGCCCCACTGTTTTCCCAGCAGCTCCCTTCTGAGGATCTCTGAGATAGAAAACTGCATTCTATGAGTTTTCTCACACTAATCCATGAGCTTCTACTTGCAGGTTTCTCCTATGACTTTTCTGTTACAGTTAGCACTATTTTACTTCTAACACATCCCATAGTCTTTCAGCTTCAGTTGTCTTTTGTCTTCTGGCCTGAGAAAACTGCTAAGGGCGAGGCTGCTGAAATTTTTCTGACCCTCAGACTACTATTTTCTACTGCTCTTCAACCAGCTGAAAAGAGCAGGAAAAGTGGACTGGGATGGGAAGCAAAAATTTGAGGTGATGTGGACTAGAGACTCCTTGTGGGCTGAAGGAGCCCATCTCAAGTGTATGCACATAATTGAGGTATGGCCTACAGGATATTTTTATGAGGAAAGCTCTCATAGCTTTTATGGGATATGAGAATGACTCTGAAGCACCTGTGGGGAACAATTGGATGAACTGGAGTTCTATGTGAAGTAGCAGGAGTACTATTTCATTGGGATCACACAGTCATGTTGGGACAGTTCACACAGCTGGAGCACTGCAATGGATGGATACAGACTCTTTAAAGATGGAAACGTAGGGAGGAGGAGTTGCCTCCTATGTGAGCAACAGAAACGCATGTGTCTCTGCCTATACAGAGACAAAGAGCCAGTCCTGAGCTGGGTCAAGAGCAGATTGACCAATATGGCTGATGTGGTGGGTGTTTGCTACACACCAACTCCCATTGCCATTTTAACTGCATTTTTTTTCTATGTCTTTAATCTTATCTGCGCTTCTCATTTATTTCAATGTTCTGTCTTTTTCTTCTTTCCTGGACTATCAAGCTTCTTTCTGAAGCAAGTCATAGTCTGTTACCTCACAGATAGTGACATAATTAAGCTGAATGGGGTTGTCAGCTTTGGTACACTATTTGTCTAAGATTCATAACCTGAGAATGGAAGTATTGAACTGTAGCATTTTTAGATACTTTACTTTTATTCCTGTAAGATTTATTGCTGCTGTATTCATGCCCTCCATCAACCTTACATAGCCTTTCTCAGTATTTCATGATTCCTGGTGCATGCCAATGCCCTATCCCTTTTCAATGTATTTTCATTGTGTACTTTCTTCTCTCTGAAGAGTACCCAAAGCCTTTCATACTTCCTTCAGGTTTTATTAAGTACCCCTGAAAAATTCTTAGATTTCTACATATTTTTTTCCACTTGCTTAATAATTAGAAAACCTTACAAATTCCTTAGCTTCAGGTCTGGCTTTCCTACTCATTCATCTCAGATATGATTCTACAAACATTTTTAGCACAAGCAGCTCATCACAAGCTCCTTTCATCAAGCCTTATTACTTACTCCAAATGTGATGTTGCAATTACTTTCCAATCTTGCTAAAGGGAGAAAGTTAATGTGGAAAGCTTCCAAGTGGATCAAACTGGGGCAAGGGTGTTAAATAGTAATGAATCTGGGAGAAATCTAATTTGCTGGTTGCAAAAAAACCCTTATTGGTTGGATCAGAGCTGAACAATGTGTGTCCTTTTATTGAGCCAGCCACGTAAAACACACAGGAAATGTGGATGGAAAATGCAACTGCTATTTTCGGAGCAGCCAGAGTACAACACATGTCAACAGGCTCCAGAGCCTTCTTTTCTCCAGCCCCCAACTCTCTCAGCCTGTCCTTGTAGGTGAGGTGCTCCAGCAGTCAGATTTATTATTTATTAATTTTAACGGTCCTTCTCTGGACTTTCTCCATGAGCTCCATGTCCTTTTCATGTTGGGAGCTCTAATGTTCTACACAGTGCTGCAGGTGGGGTCTCATGAGAGCTGAGTAGAGGGGGAGAATCACCTCCCCTAACCTGCTGGCTATGCTTTTTTGGTGCAGTGCAGGATATGGTTGGGTTTCTGGGCTGCAAGCACACATTGCCGGTTCATGTTGAGCTTCTTGTCCACCATCAGCCAAAAGTCCTTCTTCTCCTGGCTGTTTTTAATCTATTCTCTGCCTGTATTTGTGCTTGGGATTGACCCAACCCAGAGGCAGGACCTTGCACTTGCCCTTGATGACCTTCATGTAGTTTGAGAGCCTACCTCTGAAGCATGCCAAGGTCTCCCTGGATGGCATCACTTGCCTCTAACATGTTGACCTCACCACATGCTTTAGTGTCATTGGCAAACTTGCTGAGGGTGCCTTCAATGCCACTGTCCATCGCCAACAAAGATGTTAAATAGCACCAGTTCTAGTACAGACCCTTGGAGAACACCAGATATCACAGGTGTCCATCTGGACATGGAGCCATTGATCACCACTCTTTGAGTGAAACCATCCAGCCAGTTCCTTATCCAAGGAGTGGTACATCCATCATATCCATACTGTTCCAGTTTTGATACCAGGATGTCATACATAACATGTCAAAAGCTTTGAACAGGTCCAGGTAGATGACATCTCTTGGTCTTCCTTTGTCCACTGATGTCGTGACCCCATTGTAGAAGGCCGCCAAAGTAGTCTGGCAGGGTTTGCCCTTGGTGAAGCCATGCTGACTGTCACCAATCACCCCTTTGCTTTCCACATGTCTTAGCAGAGCCTTTAGGATAATCTACACCATGATCTTGCTGGGCATAGAGGTGAGACTGGCTGGTCTGTAGTTCCCTGGGTCTTTTTTTTTTCCCTTCTAGGCTAAGCATGTTAGCTGATAAGTTTCTGATTAAGTAAATTAATTTAAGCACTATGAATTTGCTATTCTTACATTACCTTGCATTTTCATTAAAATACTCTTACTCCCAAGATATTTCTTGTCTGAAAACAAAATGGATTTTAAGATTAAAACCTTAAAAGCCCAATATTTTTTCAATGTATTGCTGTAAATCTCAAAAGGACATATTCAAATTATTTTGTCAGCTCTTTTGTGCGGATAAATAACTTTTACCCTTCTTGTTTCCCTTCTATCATCCAAAGCTGATCTAAATTGCCTAATTACAGATAAGAGTTTTGATGTTTAACATTCTTCATTGACTCAAGCATCCCCGCATCTTACTCTGGCCCAGACGGGAATGAAATCTGCTTCAAGAGGAGGATTCATATACAAAGGAAGGCTTTATTTGTTAAAAAAGAAGTAGGAAAGAGATCTGAAATAGATGAACTTTTCTAATATTAGGTAACAGCCTGATTTATGACATAGAAAACTTTTTAATTTAACTATTAATTCCTCCCAAGTATTGACATATCACAAATATTACACACCACAGAAAGAGATTTTATTTGGTTTAAATTCTTATTTCTACCCATGTTCTTTCTCTTTGACTTAGAAAAATCCTCTGTATGTTAGCACAACAGAAAAACTTATTACAAGTAATGTTCCTTTAATTTTAGGAAGTCCGCTGAAGCATCGGAGTCTCTTTTAAACACCCAAAAAATTCTTCAGTGTGTTCCTTGCATCTAGCTTTTCTCTGCTATAATATTGTAGTTTTTGAGACAAGATGGTATTGTAACAACTTTTGGTGTTTGCAGAGAACACTTTTTAAAAAGATCAATTTTGTCAGGAGAACTATCCTTACCACTCACCCTTGACTCTTAAAATAATTCTATTGCTTTACAAACAAGTGGAACAATTTAAAATTAATAACATAATTTTAAAATAATATTACTTATTATATCCTTTAACTAATTTCTTATTTTTGATGGATGATGTTAAATTTGAAGTAAAATATCCTGACATTAAATGAATTAGTACATAGTTGTAAGCTACCTGTATAAGCAAGTTGTGCCTGTTGTGCTTTTGATCATAGAACTCTTTGTGTATCCAAAATAAATATCTTCTACATTTTTTTTTTTCACTTATATAGGAGGAGAAAGTGGTTTTAGAGCATTTAAACTAAATAAGATACTGAGTTTTGCATACATCTAGGAAAAGGAAGAATGTGTTTAAGCAGAACTAAATGTAGGTGTTCCTTATGAGAGTGTATTTAACTATCAGAGTTTCTCGTGACAAAGTGTATGGCTAAAACATAGCTAACAGAATACTGTATTTCAAAAACACTGAAAACTGTCCCCATGTTTATCTTCATTCTAAAAATTAACTCCAATTTGACAGTTAATTTTTAATTAAATTAATGGACAGCAACTCATTTACTGGTGATATAAAATTATTTTCTAGCTATAGTAATGTAGTTAGATAAGGTGCATTTTAATTAGCTCAGATATGCTAAATTGAAAGTAAGGGAAGACACTGATTTTGACACATGCACGGATAAGTGCATCTCAAGTAAGAGAACTGCATTTTGTTCACATGATCAAATACAAAAAGTAAAGGCTTTTTCAGGACTGTTAATAACCAACTGATGAATCTAGTTCTAAAAATTCTGAAGGAAGTGTACAGTAAGGAATCTGTTAAAGTAATTACTGTGGCATCAGTTAAATCATTACTGCATTGAATAATAGCTACAGAGAGTATATTTTACCAGAACAAAGTATATACTTACACCTATCAACTGTATTTTATCATAAACCTTCTCAATGGCAATATGGGAATTTCAAAGTTTGCTCCTGCTTTCCTCTTTTGTTTAACTTTCTGCAAGGAGATTTTTTAGTTGCAATTTCAGATCAAAATGCTAAATATCCTGCAGCCATGGATGCCTGCAGAGCTTTATGGCAGGTTGACCAGAGACTTCAGTGAGATTTGGAAGATTTTACTGGTATTTTATTGTTAGGTACATATCCACTGTCAGTAGGATTCTTTGTGATGCTGATTTATTGCTTTAGTATGACAGGACTAGTCAGCCTGTAACATTTTTGTACAATTCATAGGGAAGAAGTACAAGAGCTTTTCCCAAGCAGATGCAAAAATGCTTGGTGATGGAACACAGTCAAGGACTGTACATACTCAGGACAAATTGTCATTAGGAATAGAGAAATTTAACACTATAAATGGACAATGAGCAGTTTACTGAGATACATTCTCTGTGGTTAGGCCTGGTGATAGTCATGCTAGGCCAGTGCACTCTTAATCTTCCAAGTGCAGTTGTAGTGGTGTTAGGCCTCTGCTGGTATTCCAAATCTTTAAGTAGTTTGCTGCATCTACAGAAACAGGCAATAGTTGAGCAACTTCTGCAGAGATTTATAACAGAATACAGTATGCTTATATTGGCAGCAAAAAAAACCACATGCAGAATTAGATACAATGAATGTATAGACCTGTATTGCTTGATAGCCAGTGAGGAATGGCTTCAACACATCTGTTCTTTACCCTCTACCCTACATCTCTAGCTAGCTAGTTTCTCCAGCTACAGCAGTTCACAATAGTAAGTTCCTTGCACTGTAAGCATCAAGGGTTTGTTTGCTGAATCCCTGATCAGCTCCAATGGTGTATGGAGATGGTACCTGTGCCACAGGCAGGGATTTCCCTA
>NW_009951866.1:0-13038 GCF_000747805.2 Chaetura pelagica | reverse complement strand
TACAAAGCATCCTACTCCCAGACCATAGTTGCTGCAGCCAAGGAGCACATAGGGCTGCTTCGCTCCTGGGCTTTCCTAGACTCCCTTCGCACAGCAGCTCCAAAACACCTTTCAGCAGGGAGAGGTGAGAGGACTGGGTCTGCAGGGAGCACACCTTCAGTGTGAGGATATGCCAGCACAAGGACCTGGATGTGCTTCATATAAAAAACTTAATCAGTCTTTTTTAAAAAAAATTGTATTAGTTGATCTGAAAATTAACAACCCTCCCTCATTTTCTTACCAGACAATCTTATCTAACTGTAAGGTAAAGTATAAAAGGACGAAAAGGGAGACAAGTTCTGAACAGTGTCTAGGTGTGTAGCATGACACAGGTAATTACAGAGTCTTTATCTGTTGCCTGAGACTTCTGCTGCTTCACCATTCAGGAGAACTTTGATTGTATCACTTATCCTCACAGGAGTTTATCCTAAATTTGCTGCTGATCACTGGTTGACAATTCAACTTTCTTTGTACAGCTTCTGTCAACTGTGGAAAACCTGTTCTGGCAGTGGGAAAAAACTGTACTGTCACAGAAAGGGTATGAAGCTAAGTACAAACCCAAAGTTCAAACTCACCCTCCCTTCTCTTTTAAATAAGTGTAGTGCAACTAATGTTATGAGGACTAAAGAGTGGGCTTCAGCAATATAAAAAAGACAAGACTGCTCTACAGCAGTGTTTCTGGAAAGCCAGGGCATAGTAATTACACAATTTTTATCCCCTGCCCTTTCAAACAGAAAATGAAGTTCCACCAAAATTAAGTTTCAGACAAATAATTGAGACCATTCTTTGTTTCTCTGTCTTTTCCCTTGCTATAAAAAATGGACAAGAATGTCTCCTTATATGCCTCAGTTTAAGGTTGAGTAATTTGCACTGAAAAAAACATTTATCTGGTCTGACAATCATCTCTTTCTGAGCAATCATGAGATTTCATAGAAGATGGGGACTGTTTCCCTCAAGGGCTCTAGTCCTTTGGCACTATGGCATCTGCTGTGAAAAACCACAGCTCTGCTCCACTGCCCAGCTGACCCAGACACAGCGTCCTGTGGAAATCCAGAGCTCACTGATAGAGAACATACTGAATGCCTCCCATGCAATGATGGGGAAGTTCCTTAAAACTGGAAGTTCCTTACAACTGGAAAGAGAAGCTGCTTAAATAATTGACTAAACTCCCCACTACCATATGGTAGCAACCAGTATACAGAAAGCTTTGTTGGCCACTAATAAGTCCCAGAAAGAGATTTATTCTAACAACCCAACACATATTTTTGTTAATAGGGGGTAGGCATTTCCACTCCCTGTAGTTACGAAGTCCCACGTTCTCTGTTTTTCTAACTAGCCCTTCCCTCTCTTCCTGGACTCGTCAGTCAGGAACAATTACACACACCCGACTGATAGATCAGGTCAAAGAGCAAACCGGCACATAAATCCCCAGCACATTTCTCTCTGATGACACAAGAAATCTAATAATGTAACTTTACAATTACCAATTTGTAAAAGCAACAGTCCTTGTTATTTTAAATTTATGAAAAAAAATAATTAATCACTTCTAAAAGTAACTTTTATTTATACTAGAGATTATCATTTTTTAAACATGATTTTTTCCATGTATAAACATACACTTTTTTGTGGATGTATATATATATTCACACATACACAAAAGAAAGCTCTCTTTTCAGAAATGCTTTGGCCTGAGCCAAATCAATTTTAAAGACACATCAGAGCAATGAAATGGATTGAAACAGAGCTAGCACATCCAAGATTTCAGAGTCCCAGGGTCAATAAATGCAGCATGATGAATTTTAGGTTCCTAAATCCCCAAAAATGAATGCATCAACAAATGAAACTGCAATAGAGATGTATAATTTACTGTCTCAGTTCACAGATTAAAGGAGTAGTTATGTAAAGAGTGATAGGACTAAACAGTTTCCAATTACTTCATTAATGTTAGAGGAAAGAAAAAAATCACTAAAATGTAGATATGGATTTATGATAAGGAAAATATCCCATGGGATTTGATACTTGAAACTTGAAAAGGATTTGATACTTTGAAACCACCATCAAGGGGGCTGATTTTGTGGATTGTGGTTATTTTATTTTTAGGGGAAAGAGAAAGGACTAGATTTCTCATTGCAGTATCTGTCTTTCCATCCTCAAATGTTGTCATCTCACTTCCAAAACATTCAAAATTCTCTTGCAGTTAGCATCTTTCCAAATCTCAGATCTACCTTTCTCTTTACCCAGTTTTCTATAACATCAAACACCGGCTACTTCTTTTCATATACAAGTCCCTTACAGCGTTTCCTTCCTTTTGTTATAACTTATCAACAGATCAACTCACATGACTCACTAGAGTGTGACTAAAATGTCCTTCTGCAATTTTTCTTTTCTTTTTCAATTATCCATGTATTTATTCTTTCTTCCTGAGAGTTCACCCATAAAAACAGAAGCCGTTATTCTTTTTCAAATCCATGAGACTCCACTATAAGTTGTCTTTTGGTACAAATGTGAGACACTTTTTTTCATAATCACAGGACGTTTTTACTGAAATTATGCTGGATATTGGTGCATAACCAGTGCTACTGTCAATTATGATCAGTGCTTTACTGTTACAGTATTTGGCAAAAATATCTTCCCTATCAATATTTTCCCATTCATTGTCAATTGGTCATCTTCTTCCTCCAGCTGTCTTAAGAGAGCTCATAATAATTTTCCCATTTCAGTTTACAGAATTTGGTTTGGAATATTCCCATTAAATCAAGAGGAAGTTTCTTCTGATTCCACAAAAATATGTCATAGCACTGAGGACTTTTGAAAGTCCACCTATTTCCTTTATTCAGTAAAGAAGTTATAGCTAGTATTTGTAGAATATTGTAAGCAGAATTCAAGTTTAAATTTCTCAATTTTTTTGTTTCTTGAAGTGTCTTAGAAGGAAACTATAAACTCCACTGTCCCACATCCTGCACATGATTTTTTTATCTTTTCCTTTACTAAAAAAAAAAAAAAGAGGCACCTGATTCAGCTGCTTATGCCTTCGTAGGGCATTGCTAGTCCAAAAATTCCTCTCAGGTACTTTCTTAGCAAGCAGAAATTATTTCATGATACAGCTCTTACAATAACAGTCCAGACATGTATAAATGGTCAGTGAAACTCAGACATGAAGCTACCCATTAGCAGTCCAACCCAATGAATTAGATGAAGGGTAACACTACAACTGGAAAAGGATTAAATGTTTTTCCCGCTTTCCATGGTAATTTGTTTCAGTATAGTCAATCCATATGAATGTGGATTGTTCATACAAAATAGTCATACTACCTCTCATTACAACTACCAATAAAGTTTCTTTTAGAAGTGTATTTTACTGCTAAGACTGCACACATGCTCCACACATCATTATTGATTTGCAATAGAGGAAGATTTTTTGGTGTTACAACTCCAATTAAAAGAAGTTACTGAGTAAACAAGTCTCTACCAAACATATGTATATACATTTTTGCATATACACCTTTGTGGAATCATTCACAAAGCTCAAATTTATTGGGAAATTGTTCAACTAAAATCCCAAAATATCTGGTTGAAGAGATAAATCATCACTTGCCTTAGAAGAGGTGTCAGTTTGTAAAAATGCACACTTCTTGCCTTTTTTACTTTGTCCTCCTCTTTGAATCTGTAATAGGGTTACAGGAAAAAAAATACTGATTAGGAGGAACTAAAGAAAATGCAGTATTATTCAGTTTACAGAAGACTATTTCTGTTGACTTCAGGTCACTCTGATAGGTCTGTTTCTTCTCCTAGGCTTTTCCTTGTTGGCTGCCAAAACTAATTATTAGTGCTTTACTGAATGTGCAAATGTTTTGAATGATGAATATATGCATTATATTAGTAAATGTTTAGAAAATTGAAATAACAGCTAAATCTTTAAATATCTCTTGTTACATATTTCAACTTCAACATTTTGTCAGAGTATCCCTTTATACTAATGCTTATAATGCATTATAATTTGGAAAAACAAATATTAACTGCTGCTTGTGTTATAACACTAAATGCTTAATAGAGATGTATAAATAGCCTATTATATGTTAAAGCACTTTGATCAAAACTTGCTGACTCTTCTGAGCTTTACTTTGAAAATAACTAGTAGATTGGTTTTCATAGAAACAAAACGTAACCAAAGCTTTTTGGAGATTTTGAGTCTTTTGTTACACTTTCTGAGTATATTTTTCAACTCTGAAGATACTAATATTTGAGTTACTAAGAACTGTTTATTTGTAACATGCACACCCAATACAATATAACTTTTAGAAATATCATGTATACATTAAAATATTATCACATTGTCAGTTGACTGTTGAGTTCTTCCTTGCTAGATTCTAGCTGCAGTTTTTGCTGCAATTGTTGAGATAACAATAAATTGCAAGTCACTTTTATATTTTTTGTTCTGTTTGTTTTTTAAATATTACAATCCTTTGAACTTTCCCCATAATTAAGACTTCATTACAATGGCCAGTTCTAAGTGAATCTTCAACCTTTTATTTGCAAGAAACTCACTGAAATGGTAAAATCACTAACAGAATATATACATTTGCCTATATATGTGTGCATTTTTCCTAGCACCTTGATGAAAATTTAATGGAAAACAATATGCATTTAAACTTTATCAAATTTGAATTCTTATGTAAACTTAGTTAACAGTGGCCTTGTGCACTGTTGTGCTGCTGGATCAGCATATCTGACTGGCATATATATCATGTTAAAAGTTATTTTCCATCAATAATTTTGTAGATTTGTGTCCTGAGACTGTGGAAAGCATTTGTTTGGGAATCTTCTAAGGTGATAACCTCACAGAGTACAGCTCATGTTCTCTGTGGGACTACACTGATACAGAGGTAGAAAAGAGTTTGCATGCTTTTCCATTTGAATTCTTGTTTTAAATAGATATATCTATGTTGGATTTAGAGCAGCAAGAAAATACTGGGTTCGGTAATGAAAATAAAGTTAAATATTTAATCCACTGACGAGTCAAAGCTTTTTGAGTCCCTACAAATGATTTATATTTTGGCCCTAATTGTTGGCTATTTCCAGCAGGCATGTGATAAACTTCTGTCTAGAAAGGAAGCTTTAAAACATATTGTGCTACTCCAATGCTTGTATTCTTTCCAATGATGGTTCAGAAATAGGTTTGAAATTAATAGGTTAGACCAGTTGTTCAAGATCTACTATGAGCACTTATCCATAGCTTCTTTCATGACAGAAAAAAATGTTTTCCACTGTATTTTGCTTTGTTTCAGTGGTACTGCAAGGCTGTAGAGTAGCAAAGGATCTGAGGATGGCTGAATTATTTTGTTGGAACTGAGGAGCACAACCAACCCAGAAAAAAAAAAAAAAAAAGTTCTTTTAAAGAAGTTTAAACAGACATCTCAGTTGCATTGCCTTTCAGCTACCACACACAGAGCAGAAATAATCCTAATTACACTGAGCTAATTTTTTTTAGGGAAGAAAACATGAGAGCCGGCATAAGAATTAGGTGAGGTGAAATTAAAGTAATTTTTCTATGACAAAGCTCTTTGTTTACAGAAATAAAATAAAGAATAAGATCACAGTGAACTCTTACTGTGCACCATGAGGTATTTGCTTTAAAAAAAACAAAATTGTAGGAACAATCTGGATTGTTTTGTATTACAGCTAAGACAAATGCTCATTCAAAAACATTTTAGACCAACACACATACAAAAGGAAAACATTGGCTTAAGCCTGGAAATTCAATCCAAGAAACTCTTATTAGCTATGGGAGAAGCTGAAGCACACCTTTCAGTTTGTCCTCTTATTTCAGAATGTGGAAGGCATACATTGCTTTAGGAAAAATGAAGAAATGGAAAAAAAAAAAGTTCTCAACTACATTTTACAAATGGCTTACATAGCTCTTCAGTTGTCAGATGTAATGAAATTAGAAGTTGAGGATTACTGCCCTGAAACTACCAAAAAGCAATGCTTCTCTGTTTCTATGCATGCACCTTTTCAGACTTGCTAGGTTTAAAATTACACCCTATTACTGTCATGAAACACCCCAGGAAATGCATGGGGAACAAGAAGCCTCACATTTTGCCAGAGAGAGAAATTATAGCCTGAAACATATTTGGCTTTCATAGCATATGCTTACATTCAATCCAGGGGGAGGAGAATAAAAAAAGGGATAAAACCCACTTTCTATCAATAACAATATGAAACAAAACTACCCTCCAGGTCCGTGTTTATATTCCTTCTATATCAATACCTGCTTCCTAGCCCATAGGCTCTGTTTCCAAGCAACTCGTGTATGCTAACCTCTCTCACATTACTCATATACTGCAGACTTTCCAGTGCATTACCCTGCACTCTTCTGCTTGCTTTCTGTAAAACTTGCTTCACTTGTAGTCCTTGCATACTTGCAGCAATCTTGTGCACTTTCCCGGGCATATGTTTGTCTAAAAATAGTCCTTCTAAAACTTTAGCTAGGCTGTCTAGCTCATACTTCTTTTAATCCTCTTTTTCACCTGCTACATCCAAGAGCACTTTCCTGCTATAGAGCTACTAGTCACAAGGCTATCTTAATTATGTTAATCACTCTCATGCAGCTAATACAATTAACTATAATTAGCTGATCCCTTTCCTCCTATACTTTGTTCCCCCTGGGGGAATTAGGAGTTATTAAACTAGATGAATACCCAATCCCTCTCTCAAGATTGTCTCCTAGGCAGAGCCCCAGGGCGGAAAGGCAGGAGATGCATCGCCCACGTTCTTGCCTCACCCAGCCTGAATAAGCTGCAGAAAGTCCCTTGAAAAGACATTGACTGAAAATGTGTGTTCCATTATAATCACCTTTCGTGGAGAATGGAATTCACAGCACAGCAGTTTGCTTAACCATTAAAAAATATTTTAAGTCTGCTATGGATTTTCCTGGCGAACTAAGATGGTATTTGTCTTTAGCACTGCTGCCAAGGCACATACTGCAGTTACCACTGCAGAGTTCCTTCTCTTCCTGTCCATAATGAAGATGAAACTATCTTTTACATCTATGCAGCTGATTGTCTATTGCCTGGCATTGGGTGTAGTCGTGTACAGTTAATGAGTCAAAAACCTGTGGTCATTTACAGTAAATGAGCTGCAAAAGGGATCATGTCCTGTCTGACATTACTGTTCAGCAGCCATTTTGTAGTGTAGCTACTAGAAACCACGTTGCTAAAGCACTCTTCATAGATCTCATATGATATTTCCCTTTCAGTACTGTTATCATTGCAAGTTCCAAGTGTTTTGCACAGGCTTTTTGATGCAGAAGGCATGTGTAAGATGTACAGAGGATGAAAATGTATTTAAAAAAACATATTGAGAAGGTAATTTGGCTACTCTCCATGACCTGGAAATACATGATGCAGCAACACAATTGTGCGTTTTGAAAGCCTAGCATAATGGAACAAGAAAAACAGGTGAGCATTTCTCAAAAGCGTACTTATCACCACTGAACAGAAGTACCTGCAGCTTACTGACAAATAGAAGAAAACCAGTGAAAGTACTATTAGAAAGGGAAATTTATAACAGCAAATATATATTAAAAAAATGCGTATTTCAGGAGTGATTCTCAATTAACAGGGATAATGGTATATGACAGATTAGACTTTTCCAGTTTAAGGTCCTCAAGTTGTTTCTGTTCGTTTTCCTCATTTACTGAAGTTCTTAGACTCAGTACAAGTGCTTTTAGACTCAGTGCAGGGAGAAATGATCAGAGTAGGTGTAGTGATACAGTGCCAGTTTTGAAAGTGTACATCTGCTTACCTAATCATGAGTCATATTCTTTGCATACTTTACCATTCCAATAGTTCTTATTGTTGTCACTGCAAATTCAGGCTGCTGACAGTGAAAATTGTAAATGGCCATCCTCCAAGGACAGAGAACTGACTCATACAGCTCACCCTCAGGGATGATATTAAAATTGAAATCACAAAGTGATTTGAATACATACTGTTGTAAATCATTTGTGTATTTAATGACAATAAAGCAGACACCTGTGACTCTTGTGAATATGACTCCAGGGGGAAGTGACAGTTTCAGGTCCATACTTTACATGTTCCACAATATAAGTATTGCAAATGTAAATGTTTCTTCTCATGGACAGCTTTATAGAGTGAGAGTACAGCAGGAGACAGAAGAGATCAGTAGATCATTCAGCAGCCAAGCAGAGTTATGCCTTTGAGATTACCAAGAGCACAGAACATTTGCTGATTATGTCTGTCTGTCTGTATACATATATCTGTGTTGTGGTCAAGATTTTGTTGCTTGGCAAAGAGGAAACACTTTCTATGCAAATACAATTTATTTTCTATATAATTTATGTCTTAACAGTCTAATCCAAGAATCATTAATAGTTCAGTTCTATTTAATACAGAAGAAATAACAATCCTTCTAAACAGGAAAAGTGTCAATAATAATACAGTTAAATATGTTATACATGCGTTCAGTTTCTACCCCTTTCCATCTGTATTGCTTACCCTTCCACTGCACCTCTTTATCCCAACACTGGTGGTTTCACTCTGGTGATGGTGGTAGGATGTTGCAGGGGGTTTTTGGCACCTGGAGTCCTTTGCTACTAGGAATTTGATGTTTCTTCATCCTCATGGTAGGGATTCAAATAGGATCATATTTATGTGTTTGCTAACATGCTTACACATCTTCCTGTTTCTTCATTGGCCTGTCTCTCCACATTGTATTGAAAGTCATTATATGGTTCATTTTACATATGCTGGATATTAGTTTTTTACTGTCTTATTTATCCTGAAAATTGCTTTCATCCTGCTTTAGGTCTGCATTTCTTTAGCTGACCATTGGTGAGTTTATAGCTGTGGGACCACCCATGCCAAAACTGTGGCCCTTCTCCTATGATCCCATACCTGTACCTCTCTATGCCACATCCCTTGTCTTTGCTTCTTAAGTCTCTGCAGTTGTACTTGGCCTTCATTTCTCTGGACTAGTGTTTAAGCAGAAGAAAAAAAAATAATAACCACTTACTCAAGAGGCAAAGGTGAAACTCAATAAACGTTTGTATATCACAGGTCTAAAGGGTTACAGCATGTAACATAACGACGATGATTGTTGCTTTTATACTATATTTATAGATATATGTAAACATTTGTGTCGCTATGATTAATTTGTCCCAAGAGAGGAAGCCTGAAGAGGGAGCATAACTGTGAGCTCTGGAAATGCCAAGTTCTGGAGCAAGGAGTTTGCATACCTACAGCAATTTTAGATTCCTTTACAACAGACAACTGAGAGACTTCAGAACCTAAATCCTGTGGTTGGAGTCAGGTCCAGAACATCTTTTCTTAGAGTTTCCAAAAACAAGTAAAGTGCCAAAATAACTCGGGCAAGGAGTAAGGACAACTGGATTATTAAATCATACAAATACTTCTGATTCGCCTTCCCTGTATGCATTTAATTCTGGAGAGTGATGAAGGAGAAAATAATAAGATTAATAATATATAATACAATTAAAACATTAACCTATTATTAATAATATAAATTAAAAATTAATACTAATTAATATTATTTATAGGGTAATATTAGAAATGAATTAATTGAGAAATAATAAGATTCTCCAAACTGAGAATTCCACATGGTTTTCAAAGTGACAGTTGCCATAAGTAACTCTATCATTATTTAGGAAAGCTAATCTCAAGTTTAGATTCCAGTCTTTACATTATTCACAAGTAGGTTTTTGTAGTGATTTTAACTATTCATAATCATTATTCATTACTTACACAAATAAGTTTTTTAAGCCTGTGGTTGCTTTGAACACTTCTTGTAATGTCTTATCTGAGAATTCATAATTTATTATTAATGCCTTCAGCCTGGCATATTTTTATTACTGTAGTCACATTATATAGTCTGGTGACCTAATTAGGTAACTGGGAAGCAAGAATAAAATGTGAGTGCAATATGCAAAAAGTCATGCAAGCCGTGCATTTTTTGTATGTTGATCCTGATATTCTTCTTTCCAAGTTTATGCAAAAATGTTTTTTTCAGCGATAACCATAGTGAAAACAAATGATCAAGGATTTTTGAAGAAAATCTGTGCTATATGAGCTTATGTTTTCAGTCCTTTTGCTTTGCCTTCCTTTTCTTCATACAAAGACAGCAAACTGATGTAATATTAGCACCCAGTGTACTTTGCTATGCACCTGATTTCTGTGACCCAAGGCCTTCGAGCTTTAACTAGAGTACTTTTGTCAATGGAAGCACTGGCATTTTTACTACTAATTGGATTTTATGTTTACTTTCCCTGAAGTGCTTAAGAAGCGATCTATATTATCCCTCTCTAAGTAGTCAGGAAATACTTCAGCATTAAGCTTTACTGCATTTCTAGCTTCTTCCTAGTATTTCCTCTTTACCACCTGCTTGGCTTCATATTGTTTGTTCTCTATGCCTCTTAATTTAAGCTTGCTAATCATCTGCTAATGCAGTTTCAATGAAATATCCCTTGCATGAAACCTCATCATCTACCTCATTACCAAGTCTTATTGAGTCACTCCACCTATTATCACCTGGCCAAATTTCCATTATGTTTTGTCATTGAGAATGTGGGCAAGGACAGATTGAGTTACATGAACACAAATAGGAAGTAGAAAAAAATAATTTAATTTAACTTAATCTTGGTACAATAAATAAGTGTTTCACTACTTTAAAAAATAGACTTCATCTTAAATTACACTTAACAAGGGCTTCTGTTTACTTGCCAGTGTAGCTGGTTATGACATTCAGCTACTATTAATATATGCAGCAGCCAAATCAGGTATATGTAATGAAGTATTCAGAATGAATAACAACTAAAAACTATCTCTGGTATTAGAGGATATAAGACAAATATGCAATTTAGTAATAATAACACTGACTAGCATTTTAGACCTTGGATTAATAGTTATTTAATATCAACTCACACTGAGTCAGGAGATGGCAGGGGGGTTAGAACTAGATGATCTTTAAGCTCCCTCCTAACCCAAAACATTCAATGATTCTATGACTTCTAAGTAAAAAGCCTGTAATCCTATGTATTCAGCATTCATATAAAATATGTATTTATTTGAATTCTATATAAGATATAGATATATCTAGAGATTATCAAGTCCAACTCCCTTGCTAAAGCAGGATCCCCTGGAGCACATTACTCAGGACGGCATCAAAGCTGGTCTTGAAGTCCCCCCAGAGAAGGGGACTCCACAACCTCCCTGTTCAAGTGCTCTGTCACCCTCACTGTAAAGAAGTTTTTCTTCATATTTAAATGGAGCTTCCTGTGTTCCAGCTTGTGTCTGTTTATTTAAAGTTACTGGCAAAACACCTGAAACTGATAGTGAAAATGCAGTGAGCAGGCAAAAGGAGTGCCCTAAAACAGTGGAAATGGAAGATGGCAAGTTATGATTGCATGGTGATAGTGCTGAATTACCTAAAACATTTTAAACATACCAGGCAAAAAATCTTCCAGAAATCTTGTCAAATCAATAGAAAAAAATTATAATTAGACACTCAATTACTCCCAGAAAATTAGTTGTTGGAAGATTCATTGCAAGTAGATATGTCAGTATTCTTCTAGCTACAGTTTTACAGAGTTGCCACAATACTATGTTTTTTAGTTTCAAAAATCAGTTGAGGTTAATATTGTTAATTTCTGCATAGTGTTTGTACTCACCAGAGCACCACTTGGTCATGCTCATTTATGTAGCAAGTTCATTACAAATGGCACTAGCACTAGGGGAAAAAAAATGAAACACATCAAAACATCTGAAATATGCAGTCCTTCTGGTAAAAAACAAATTTTAGCCATACTTTTAAAGTTTCAGTACTGTGTTAACCTGGTCTTTCCACTCTACATTAAAAAATACTCACTTCTTTTCTGTTTTTAAGAAACAGTTGTTGTGAAAGCTTAAGCTTACTAAGTACTTTCCCCTGAATCATTGTTTACCCTCCAAATCTTGCATTATTCTAGAAAGTTGTGTATGTATCACCTAGGTGAGAAAAATACTAAAATTAAAGCATTCTCCACACATACTGCTTAGTTTTCTATCTTAATGCAATAAGAAAGTGTGAGCCACTGAAATTAGTTCTTCCATTAGGATTATTGTGTAGTTCACAGCCCTGAATACAAATTGATCTGAAATCAATACCTTTTACTGTTTATAGCCCTTAAAATCTATATCCAAATCTCAGAAATCAGACTGCAATACCACAGAATAAAACTGCTCAATAACAAACACGCTGGGGAAAGAATCTGAAGAGCAGAGAAAGAAAGTCAGCCTGAATTTCTGGAAGTATAAGATTAATACAAATAAGAATACTTTAGCTTTGATAAAGAGGAATTACACTGGGCCACTTTCAGAGGCCTTCTGGTGAGTAAGGTGACTTTTGCCAATCTTTTACTTGCCTTTCAGAGCGACCTAGATTGGCTGGATGTGATCCTGCTCTCCAGCTAGCAAAACTGTCCTAACACGGAAGCAATTGCTCCTGCCTCCCAGCTCTTGTTAAATCCATAATGCAGAGGGAGACACTGTTTCTTACAGAATTTTGCCATGTGAGGGTGACTCACAGCTCCTGTTAGGTGAGAACTCAGGAAGAACTGGGGAGCCACCAGGCCATGAAGATGCCCTTGTCCACAGTCCTTGTGTTTTGGGACCACATCTTGCAGATCCCCTGTGCTTTGAGTAAAGAAAAATGTTAATTTACACATTGAGTGACAGTAAAGAAAAGATTATAGAAATTCAATTAGAATGGAACTAAAACAGAGCCTTAGAAAGGAAAGCATTAAATGAAGAAAGAAGCACTACTTCAGGTGCAGTCTAGTGAAGCTGAGTGATTCATTGCCTCAGCATTTTAAAGGAATGAGAAATGCAGGTGGATTTTAAAATTGACTAAATTAGTATGAATTGCTTTTTTGAGTCTCAAATGCTTCTGAGAATTATGCCAGAGGAGAGGCATAATAGTATCTCA